>NC_083713.1:53862500-54162500 GCF_033118175.1 Dama dama
TTATAGATTTTATAGGGTTAGCCAAAGTGATGGCACCCTCCTTAACTGTAACTCCACTATTCTATATTCAGCGACATTTGTTTCTAACAATTAATTGGTTCATTCACTTGGCCATTATATCAGAATGACCGTAACATTCAGATTTATATAATAGCAAGCTTGACAAACCTGAATGGGGTAGAGATATGGAATCTCTATATTTCCAGCATAGAATAGTTGTTTCTAGACACTTTATGTCAAGAGGACATTGGTCAAATTATTATGGCTTTAAATAGCACTCCTATAAATTAAAAAAAATTTTATACATGCAACAAAACATTCCTACATTTGAAGACATTAAAAAAAACATCACAGGTGACTCATCTGGTCATTTTATATATTGATAAATATCCTGACATATATGTGAACACATCAAGAATCATATAGGTGTACCAAGAGGCAATTTATGTCTCTTTTAAGTATGTACTGACATAACCTAATATACTAAAATGGGAAGGGGCGTTTAGTCACAGAAATATACATCGTGTAACAAAGATGAAGAAAATACATGGCTTGTGCCCATCATAAAAAAGATTCAGACTGAAGGCTTAGCTTTGGTTTTTATTCAATTAAATTGTTAAACTGTGCACAGTGATTTTTTTTTAGAACTTGAGACATTTGTGATGTTGGCTGTTTAAATCTTTGTTACCTTCGCTGTGAATTGAAATTGTACATATTTAGTAAATCATGCAGACAAAACAAACTTTTTAGACAATATTTTTATTGGAGAGTTTTCTTTTCCTGTATCCATGTTAAAAAAAAAAAAAAAGACCTCCTTTCCCAAAATAAAAATGTCAATACTAAATTTAAAGAAGTATAAAGGAATGATTGCTTCCTTTAGAGCTAAATATTTAAATAAACATGGAGATAATTGGCAACATGTTCTTTTGGGCTAATAGGCCGTGTCCAATTTTTTGGGTCTGATGTTTCAGAGGGCCTCTTTTTTCAGGGTTGAAGATGATATATTAATCTCTGAATTAAACAAATGCTTTTAAATAACAGAAATAAATCCCTCAGTCTTCATTTGTATATGAAATATGGAATTAGAGAAATGACACTGAGATGATGTGATGCTGAATATGCCACCAATCAAGACTTTCTCTACTAAAACAGTCACCTACCACCTATAATCTAGTATGACATGCTAAAATGCTCCAAAATATTGAAAATATAAAATTAATGGTACTATTCCCATTTGGCCTTGAGATGAATATGACAAAGATTCTAATAATTTTAGTCAAAGAAAATGATGAGTAAAACTCCATGAAGATTAAAGTGGTGACAAATGATCTTTTAAGTATTCTAATTGGGCTTTCTCATTCATATCTTTGATTCTACAGAAATTGCAAATCCTGATGATCCTGATTTGAAGGGCACGTCAGCTTTTCTCTCTCTCATGCCACAGAATATGCCTGTTAGATTTGGAACCGAAGGGATAAGCCCCCAAAATGTTAAAAATAGACCACTGCCCTGGCAGGGAGTTTAGCATTGGCAAGCACAGAACTCAGAAGGAGCTGATCTAACATAAAGAAATATTCAGAGAAAGAGTTGTGTATTATACTCCTGTTCTGACCATTTTCAGAGCAAAGGGTAGTAAGAGAGAGACAGAGACAGTGAGAGTGTGTGTGTGTGTGTGTGTGTGTGTGTGTGTGTGTGTGTTCTGCGCATGTGTAGATTGCTAATTTCGTGCGTGTGCATTTGAACAGCTAGTATTTAAAAAACAATACCCAAAAGATGGAGGGACTATGAAGGAGTGCTTGTGAGACATTTTATGTATTTATATATTACACAAATGAAAACACTTAAAATGTTGATACTGAAAAAATAAAGTTTCACCAAAAAATTCTATATCGCTTCTAAGATATGCTAACCATAAAACGGGCTTCCCTGATAACTCAATTGGTAAAGAATCTGCCTGCAATGCAGGGAACCAAATATTCATTTATCTTTACTTTTTCTCAGAAACTCGTGTTTTAGTTTGTGACCTTTCCTTAAAGGAGAGTCACTTTTATCCATTCCTAAAACAGTCTCATTAAAGGGCAAAGAATTCCAGTTACACTTCATTCTAGTTTTGTTAGGGGAAACGAAGACTACGGCCTTCAAATTACTTTTTAAAAGACTATAGAGGAACAAAGGAATATAAACTTAGAAAGGAAACTCAAGAACATCCCTAAAGAACTCACAGAAAACATCATGTGTATTTAGTGACGACAAGCAACCTAGACCTTGGTTTTTACGTCTCTTCTGAAAGATACCACTTCCAACACAAATGATATTTCCAAACCCTGTAGTGCAGCCCAGGGATTGGTGCAGACAGAAAGAGAGAACACCAACTATTGAATAACCCTAACCACTTCCTGAGGTCCTGAAACATTCCGTGGAGGTCTACCACTTCATTATTGAACATGCTTAGAAAGTGTGAGCTCATGAGTTTCCGGCTGAAGGTACATCTAAGCAAGAGGGGGAAAAAGAGAAGTACATACTACCCTGCCCTATTTGTTTTAACACTGAAAATACCATTGCTCAGAGAGTAGGCTTGAGAAGAATCAGCCTAACATCTAAGTAAGACACTTTTGCACCTTTTCTTTTGCATTATAAAGTGTTTTTATATTATCAAAGACAATTCCATGAAAAGGAACATTTCACTTACTTCAAATGGTGAGGGAACATTCGAAAAATATCTTTCCAGAATATGAAGTGTTTCAACCACACTAACTCCTTAAAATGTACTACCTTGTTTTTAAAAATAAAAGTTGGAATAATGATTTGTGCAAATCCTTTTCAAGGAATCGTCACGATCCCTTGGGTTAGCGATCTTCACCTACATATCAGCCTGTAACTGTTATAAACCTGACCAAATTATAGCATACCTGGTGTCTACATTGAAATAGTCAAAAATCTTGTTCTCAATAAAATTCTCCTATGGATTGAGAGGAAGAACGTCTTGATGGTTGTAACACTTAGAAAAATAAAAGCAGTTAATTAATCTACTGCTTGCACTTTTTGGATGAGGAAACTGAAATCTTCATAGACTTGAGAAGCTCGTTGTTTATCTTTACCCCACAATGATCTAGAAAGCAGTTAAGCATAGATTTCAGAACCCTAGTCTCCTGACAATGCTTTCCACAACACATCACAGTAAAATGCTCCTTTGAATGATGTGGAAACATCAAAAGGAGTGAGTTAGTCTGCCTACTTCCTGCAAGAAGTTCGTTCTGGTCTACATGAACTCTTCCATGCAAGAGTGGAATGAAAATAAGCTACTTTGGAAACCCTATATTACTCTAAGATCACATCATCATCTGAGGGCAGTTAACCACGTCTGGACTGAAGTCTCCTTTCACTGAGAGCCAGAGACAAACTCAAGTTTGAGAAATGCTCTTTAAAAATTACTAGCTGCTTCTGGTCCATTTTACCCACAAGTTTGCCCAAGGTTTTTGACCATGCTTATGTCCATTGAGGAGCTGGAGTTCCATCGAGCCGCTCCACCCACAGTTTCCAGCCTGAACCCACGGTGTGAGTCCCCGGTGCTGTTCTTTCTCTAGTCACAGCTTTTTCTGAACCCCATGTGCACTGAATAACCCAGAGGCGGTCAGAGTAAGAAACAGGCTGCAACAGGAGTAATTGGAGATTTATAAATCTGCAGCAGGAAAACTGAAATAGGCTGAAATAAATGAAAGAAAATTAGAGAGTGGAGGAATATATATACCCTCTCATCAAAAGCTCTGGCTCTTCACATTCTGGGCCTCAGAGAGGAGTAAAAGCCCATATCAACTTGTGGTTATTGGCAGAACGGAGACCAGAAGCCAGGTCTCCAGTTATGGCAAACATGCTGTTGTTGCTTCCACTGATGCTGCTCCTACCTCTCGTTGATTTAGTGGCCCTAGAAATAATAGTAATAAATAACATTACAACATCGATGGTAGTTCAGTTTACTGAGTGCCCACCTCGTGTGAAGCATAATACTAGGTTTTATAGGATATGCAAAAACAAACAAAACTACTGGCCTTAAGTTTCGTATACTCCATCAGAGACAGACATGCATAAAGAAGTAGAAAGTTGAGCACCAGGTTTCACAGGGAATGTACCCGTATCAAAGTCTCAAGCAGTCTCCCTTGTGTATCACAGTGTTTCCCCCTTCAAAACACAAAACAACACCCCTCCCTCACCAACGTGCATCCCATGGAGTGATGATATAGGAGATGCACTGTTTTATGTCCCAGGGATTCAGCAGTGACCAGACAACATCCCCACCCTACACGGACCTACTTTCTAGTGGCAAAGGTACAAAACAATTATGTAAGTCCACTTCTCATACCATTGTGTCTTGATGAGAATAAAAAGAGGTGGTTTAATGGTGAATGAGGTGGGATTGGAGGACAGGCAACCTCAGCTGGGGTGCAGGGAGGGGAATGTCAGGAAAAAAATCTAAGGCTGTATTGTCTGAGTGGAGCCTGAGGGGTGAGGAGAAGTGAACCAGGGGAGGATCTGGAGCGAGAGTATTTCAGGAAGAGGGAAGAGAAGACGCAAATACCCGAGGCAAGAATCAGTTCAGTTTTTTGAGAAATTAAAAACCCTGGTCTAATAAAGCATGGTAGAAAAGGAAAGATGAAGTCAGACCAGTAAGAAAATATGTCTCAGCCGTTTGAATGACTTACAGTGTGATCTCCTGTCAAGAAACACTCAAGAACAACTGGACAGGTAAAGTCAAGAGAATGTTAAGGAGCGAAATTCTTCGGTTCTTTGGTCCCATGTCGTGTTTTCAGAGGTGAGGAAGTGGAATTCATGAATCTGTGAGGTTTACCTTGTGGGAGTCGGAAGAGATGCGTTGTTATTATTCCCAGTGAATAGCCCAGAAATGAATTTAGCAACCTGCTTGTGGTTTAATCATAATTCCTTTCCCTGTAAAATGGGCAGTATCCTGCTATGTCCCTCTGAGTTAACAATGAGAGAAATCTTATTTATCAGACTCTCTCAGGATCACGTGCCTTATGTCTGGTCATAGGCAGACCTGTCATCCTGGAAAACAGAAATGGTTTGGGCCAAAGGAACTTTGTATCTTGGAAATGACAGACCCCTCCCTGATCAACAAGACCCAGCTCAGTCCCCACGTTTGCCAGCTTCCTCAAGACAGCTGTGCCAGAATCAGGCATGAGCAGGGGCCCCAGCCATCTCCCCTTCCCCTGAACTTCTAGAAAATATAAAAACTCGCAGAGCTGAGAGAGGAGCCAATAAGAAGTAAGGAACATGCAGCAGGTGGTACCATCTGTGCCCGGCTAATTCCAGCCAAAACAATCTGCTCCCTAGAGCTCCCAGTTGTGGAGAAGGGAAGAGAATCTGACAGTGGCGGAGCCAGGCAGGGGGAGTAGAAGGGCAAGTGCCGAGGCTATTATTCAGACGTTCAGCCGGTTGGGGAAGTAGATTATTGATGCCAGTGAACTATTATCTCTCTCCCTTTTCTCTTTACAACCACTGTGGGAGATTCTTCCAAAGTCTCGCTAAGCTGGCAGGGATCAGCTCCCACACCTGTGAGACAGATATGCAGGCATCCCTGGGAGTCTGTCACTGCCAAGATGGGGAGGGACAGACACTCTATAACAAGAAGCACAGCCCACCTCAGGATGGAAAAACAAGGGGCGGGGGGAGCTTATGTTTATTTTATTCTATCTTCCTAGCAACCGAATTCTCTCCCTCTCGCCTGTTCATTCTTTGAAAATCATCCGTGGTTGAGAATGGGATTATGGTCCTCCTTGTTGATCCCCGGGTTGGCATCGTTTTTTAAGATAAAATTCTTCCACTTGACGGACTTCCTCATGAGGGGCAAATCTTCTCTCCTGGCATGCTTACAATCATGGGATGAAAAAAATGCAAGCAATGCAAAGATAGATCAAATTGTCTGTGGTAATAACTTTCCTTTCAGAGAGTAGCAGACAAGAGAGGAACCACTCTTCTCACAGATGGAGGAGACAATGATGATTTGAGGGTCATGGAAACACCTGTCCACTCAAAAAGAAAATGTCACCCACTGCAAAATTTCCACCGGCACCTATCGGTTACAGCAGTGTCTCCAGGAAGTCATCTGTTTCGTGCAAATACCTGGGAGGGGTGATATTTGCCTATTGTCATCTTCCCTTAGATTAATTGATCAGTTTATAGCTGAGAGTTGAGTCCTGAGGGAGTAGGGCCCAGGCAAGACCACCTTTATTGGAGAACAGAAGGTCTGGATTTCAGGTGAGGACCCAGAAAACTGGGACTTTATGGACCCCTGAAGGAAGAGGAGATGGTGCCTAATACTAATCCTCTGCTTGAGCTGCATTATGTTCCCCACCCCCTAAAAGTAGGCTAAGTCCTAAGCTCTGATACTTATCAATGTGACCTTATTTTGAAATAGGGTATTTCCGGATATGTTAAGATGAGGTCATTTGGGTGGGCCCTAATTCAATATGGATGATATCCTTACAAGAGAGGGAAATCTGGACACAGACCCATGCAGGGAGAAATGAAAGAAATGTGTCTGAAATCAAAGAGATTGGAATGAGGCAGCTGCAAGCCAAAGATGCTACCATCCCCAAAAGCTAGGACAGAAAGACAGAACAGATCCCTCAGAAGGAAGCAGCCCCATCCACACCTTGATTTCGGACTTGTAGCCTTTAGGACTATAAGAAGATAAATTTCTGTTGTTTTAAGATACCTCATCTGTGGTACTTAGCGCAGCACTAGGAAACTAGTACAGCCCCCAAACAAAACACGGTGAAGCTTCCAGTTTCCAGTCTCTGGGTCGGTCTAAACACCGAGATCGATTTTTGATTCGACCCATGGGTGCCTGGACTTTAACAGATAAAGGTCAGCAGGAATAGCCCTCTTGGTTTTGAGACACGTCTCATCAGGAAAAAGACAAACTGCTTACTCTTTTTTTCCCCAAACGTCTTCTATAAGGTAATCGTTTTAATTAGGATAATTAAATTCTTGTTTCAAAGGGCACCAAAGTGCAAGCATTATCGTCTGATTTCCTGTAAAGCGTCTTTTTCCTGCCTCCTGTCCCACATGGTGTCCATTAGCCGGAGAAGCACCGAGTGAGTCAGACATTCTCGTTATAGGTTTGTGGCTCATGTCAGTGCTAAGAAGAGGGAAATGAGAAAGGAAAACATAAATTGGGAAACAGTGTCAGAGGGCAGGCCGAGATAATGCAAGTACCAGAAAGCAGAGGAAAAGGGTGTTGTGTGGGAACCAAAACCTTGCTTCAGGTAGGAAATGTCAGAGGAAAATACAGTCACGTTTTGAAATTAAGGGAAGGGGGGAGTGGTGGAATACAAACTGCTCTTTGCTGTGTTTTTTGGCAGTCTGAATTCAGTACTTGAAGTGATTGCAACTCGCCCTCTTCCCTGACTCATTGCTGCTGTAAGATCGGAACAATTTTCAGCTCCAAGTCTCCTGGGAAATCGCCTGATAAAACTCCTGCAACGTCCTTCCATCACTGAGACCTGGGGAAGGATATTGGGAGTCCTGTGGGCAAGGCAACATGAAAGCCCAGGGCAGGAGTGAGTCGACTGAGATGTGTTTTGATAAAATGATATATCGCCCTGGTACCCAGTGGCCTCATCCTGGGAATCAGCGAGACCAGGTTCTGGGATGCATTCTCAGATGTAGCTGTGAACTCTGTTCAGCCCCCGTTACTCCTTACCTACTGCTACCCACCCACCCATGAGAGAGCCCCAGAAGGTGCAGGTAAAGAAAGTCAGGGGAGGGTTCGCTGCAAATCTTTCATCTCCTTTCTAAGGAAAACAAACCCAACTCTATGTCTTCTTCACAGAGGCCAGCATGCCATCCTTTACGTTGTATTTCTAGAAGATGGTAGATCATCTTAAAAGCCTGGTTTAATTTGCTTTTCTCCAAGCTTTGTGGTATTTTTATATGCCATTAGTCAGTTATTGCATGCTACTACCAATAACAGTCCCACCTAATGTATTTAATTTGTTTTGAAAATCATAGCACATCTTTATTCACAGAAGAGGCAGCTTTTAACTCCATTGATGACTTCCTCTTTCAAAGTCCTTCTTTAAATCCCTAACCACAGTCTTTTTGGTTCGCTTCCTATCCACTGACCAAGCTCTGCTTTCTTCAACTCAGTCTTTAAATGGCAACGTCTCCAGGGTCCCTCTGGGGCTCTCTGCTCTCCTCTTTCTGATCATTGTGGTGCAGTGACTTTTTCAACAAAGACTCACAAATGCACCTTCCCGGTAAGGCTCTCTTCCTGTGCACTAGACCTGCACATGCAAATGAATACTGGCCATTGCCCCTTGATGGTCTGAAAAGCACCTCAAATCTGACTCATCCAAAAGGGATGCAGCTATGTCTTCCTCCTGCCCCTGCCCCCAAAACCTGGTGATTGCCACTTCCTGGGTCACTCAGGTGGAAATCTTGAGAGTCATCCTGCTGTATCTCTAAATGGGTTATCAGGTCTTGTGAGTCATACTCCCCATGATCTCTCCTACTTGTTCCTCTTCCTCAATCACCATCATCACTCCCTTGTTTCAGACTCACGGCACATCTCAAGAGTTGTTCTAGTAGCCTTTCCACCAGTCACACTGGCCCCGTCTCACCCAAGGTGCTGCCTTACCCTAATCCAACAGAGAAGAGAGCTGTCACTGAGGGTTGATGGCAGAGCTGGCAGATAGAAGAATGCCCCTTTTATGCTCTTTAAAGATATTTCTTGATATTCGTCACATAATGACTTTCTGGAACATTGTTTCATCACAGTCTTAGCAGCTGTTATGTTGACACAGCTCCTTAACTGTGGTTGAAAAGAATGTACTCACGCAAAATTATGAGTCCCCTACCTCTCCTTTCCATCTGTAACTATTCTTGGGGTCTTATCTCCTTCTAACTCATCCTACATTACTATGTGGACCAAAAATGCTCTTTTGGTACTTTTTGGTTTTCAGGTCCGCCGTCTAATACCTAAACAGGTAAGCTTTTTTTAAGGGTAGGGACCATGTTATCTGTAGTCCCACCTCTCTGGGAGTTATGTCACCAAATAGATATTCAATAAATGAGGAGAAGGGGACGACAGAGGATGAGATGGTTGGATGGCATCACCGACACAATGGACATGAGTTTGAGTAGGCTCTGGGAGTTGGTGATGGACTGGGAAGCCTGGTGTGCTGCAGTCCATGGGGTTGCAAAGAGTTGGACACGACTGAGCAACTAAACTGAGGCAGAAAATTGGGAAATACTTCCCTAGTTAAAATTACTTATCACTGAACTGAAATGCTCACTGATTTAATGCACTAGTACAAATTTGATTATGCCAAAGCCTTTAAAATCTTTGTGGGATTCCACAAAACACCCAAAATGCAGCTCTTATTCCTTAGCTTAGTCCACAAAACTTTCATGTGCTGGCTTCTTGACTCCATTTCCATCAGCTCTCACCATTCCTCCAATTGCATCTGCCTGAACATACCTCTCTATATTATTATCATTAAGGGTCACTTTCTTAAGACCCTCTTCCCTGAAACGCTAGTCTTAGACATGCCCTCCTCTGGCTTCTGTACCTACTTCATTAACACGCTATCCAAGGGTTGGTTTCCCTAGGGCCATGTGTTCCTGGAAGGTCAAAATTGAACATTCTGACTCCAGTGCCCAGTACTAAGCTGGAGACCCAGCTAGAACCCGGAAAATCCATGAGTCTTTTGGAAAGAGGCTGTCAGGAACATCTAGTCCCCATTGACCCTGGTTATTAGACAAAGAGAGGAATAATTTGGTGATGAGAGAGAAAATAACATAGAAAGTGAGTGATAGAAAAATAAGGAGTTGTAGAAGGACCTCAATGCAAATCAGAAACTTGTCATTTCATAAACTTGAAGATTTTTTTTTAAACTGTTTACAAGATTATATTGGGGCACAAATTTTACCCACATAGATTAAACAATTTCATTTCTCATATAATCACTAAGTATGTATAACAGCATCAAACTCCACTGCCGACATCCAAATATTGATCGAATTGTAAACTTAGTCACGCAAAACAATCCAAGTGAGGTGGGTTAAAGGGAAACATGAATAAATAAGCCTTCTACCTAATGCTGAATGTGAACATAGCCTTTCAACTATTTTAGCAATGACTCAGATGGGGAACATGAACTAAATAAAAGAGGAAGAAGCCCAAAGTAATCTGGGATGCATTTTCTTCAACTTCTCTGGAATTTTCAATTACCTCAGTTTCCTGACAAAGCTTTGCTGATGTCAGTAATTTACAGTAACAAATCAGCAAGATAACAGCAGGTTTGTGTGGGCCAGAGGTAAATTTGGGTCTGACATGAGTAATATATCCTGCAGTGAAGGCCAGTGGGAGGCATGAGAAAAGGTACAATTTCTATCAGTGATTTTTAAATAAAATGAAAACCACATGCATATATCACAGAGCAGGTGGATATGCAGACCTCACTGTCCTTTCCCAGGAAATATAACTACTTCCTTCTTGACTCCTAAGTGACTTTTAATAAAGACTCCATCATAGATGCTACTAGAAGTTTCTCTGCATATGTATCTTAAAATGTTAGATACCAGAACACACTGTGCATACCCTCTGTATTCAGGGAATTGTGAGTAACCATACAGGAGGTAGCGGATATCATCCTTGCTTTGGGTGGTATGCAATGATTTAAATGAAGCTAAGACAGACAAATGGAAGATAGACAAAATAACCTTTTGCCAATAGAAATCTTCTGTAAACCAATAATACAATTGAACAATTTCTAAAGTCACAGAGGCAATTACAAAAATTTTTTTTTCCAGCCGTTGTGAGAACGCCTGACAAGGTCTTTCAGCTTGCTTCATCCCAGAACGTGAAGCCCACAGATCACAAAGGCATCTAGCTGGAACGTTGCAGTTCCTTGGGGTCAATGGAGAAAGCGTCATTTCTCATCACATGGTCCTGAGTGTGCACTGACGGCAGGCTTTCCCTGAAAGTTGCTTCTCTTGGTTTTCTCACAAAGCTGCTGATGTGAACTGGTTCTCTCATGATTTTGCCTTTTTTCTCCTGAAGCTAAAGAATATTTAAACTGCAGTTTATGATGGTGTTTCCTTGTCAATAAAATGAGGGGTTGTAAAGGAGGCTCCTTTCTATGAAGTTTAAGATGTAGTTCTGGTTAAGCGAGTGTTAGCATGAGAAGCTCAGCGGTTGATGGCTGAAAGGCTATGCTTTCTTGTGAAAAGACCTGGGTTCAAGTCTCTGTTCTGCCCTTCCTAACTGACTGACTTTGACCGTTACCTCACTAAACCTCAGTCTAGTTACCTTTAAAATAAGAATACTATTAGTAACCATTTCACAGAGGGGTTGTGGGAATCAGATGAGACAAGAGATGTGCAAATGGTCTCTATGGCAGGCTCTGGTAAAGGGGCAGGTGTGTGCAGTGTATTTATTTCATCTCTTCCTCAGTGTCCTTTCTTCCCTCCCGGGTTTGAGGAAAGTCTGCTTTTGATAACCTCTTCCTAGAGTTAGGTCCACAGAGAGTTCTCTAAAAGGAACACAATAATTTCAGTACTTAGAAAATTTCCAGCTTGTAATTTTTCAGGGGCCGGGATGGTCTCAAGATTCATCCTCAAAGGAACCCTTTGTTTCCTGGTGGGTGTGAGCCTTGGGTTCATGAAAAAGGAAGGAATGCTTGACAATTATCAGGCCAATGAGAGGCCTCAGAGCATGAGAAATGAGGAGGCTGTTGTGTCTCGATTCTAGATACATGGGGCCTCTGCTGCTCTGAGCAGATAATCCAGGACGATAATGAAGTAGTCACAAGGGTGAGCCTTTGAAACAAGGCAGGCAAGGCACTGCTCACAGTTCGAACCTTCCCGTTAGCCCTTTTGCATATTTTAAAGAGAGACTTGTAAGTCATGAGATAGCCTTGCCTGTCAGAATAATCAGCCCATATGGGGAACTTCTTTCATAACTTGACAAGAGACGCGGGAGGGGAAGCTGCTGGAGATGAAAACTGATGATCCAAATAGCAGGAAAAGGTTTCTAGTTTATGATCATTGTTTTCCTTCAGCTAATTTTAATTCTGATGAATACCAACTTTTCTTTGGTACTTTTTGTTCCTCAAATCTTTTTTTTTTTTTCCCCCTATTAAACTGCTCAGCCAAGTATTTCTTAAGCCTCTCTGAAAACAATACTACATATTTCTTAAGCCCATATAAACAAACATTTCCATGAAGACTGGCTTGAAAGATACAAGTATGAAAGGCCATTCCTATTGCAAAAATGAAAAGACTTGACAGATCGATAGGTAAATATATATACAACACTAAAGCTTGATGTTGATTCAGACAGACTCGAATGATGTTAACTCTTGCCATCCTATTTAGTTACTTTCTGCTCCTCTAGCAGTTTACATAGGTGTAATACCTTGATAAATTCTGATCCTTGGATGGGAGGACTGATGTTTTATAACAGGTCATTTGCAAACAAATATTTACCAGTTACCAGTAAATACCAGTCATTGTGTTGGTCAACAGACTGTTATAAGAGCAACAGAGAGGAAAGAGTTCTGGTCATTTTGTGAGACCTCTGTCAAGGGTAGCTAGGGAAGGCTTCAGAGAAACAAAACTGAGTTAGGTGTTGAAGAGCCTAACTCTTCAACAGCCTGCTCTTCAATAGAAGTAGCACTCCATTGTATTAATATGCATGCCCTGGGGCTTCCCTGATGGCTTAGTGGTAAGGAATCTACCTGCCAATGTAGGAGTTGCGGGTTCAATCCCTCTCCTGGGAAGATTCCCTGGAGAAGGAAGTGGCAAAGCACTCCAGTATTCTCACCTAAAACCCCCTGGACATGACTTAGCGACTGACCAACAAGATGCGTGTACCATATCTTCTTTACCAGTTCCTCTGTTGATGGACATTTAGGTTTCTTCCATGTACTGGCTATCGTAAACAGTACTGCAATGAACATTGAGGTGCATTATCTTTTTTGAATTATGATTTTATCTGCATATATGCCCAGGAGTGGGATTCTGGGGCCACATGATAGTTCTAATTTTAGTTTTTTAAGAAACCTCCATATTGTTTTCCATAGTGGCTGTATCAGTTCACACTCTCACCAACAGTGCAAAGGAGATGTGGCACATATATACAATGGAATATTGCTCAGTCACAAAAAGGACCAAAATTTTGGTCATCTGTAGAGACATGGATGAACCTAGAGACTGTCATATAGAGTTGAGTAAGCCAGAAAGAGAAAAACAAATATCGTATATTAACGCATATATACGCAATCTAGAAAAATGGTATAGGTGATCTTATTTGCAAAGCAGAAATAGAGACACGGAAGTAGAGAACAAATATATATGTATACCAAGAGGGGAAAGGGCAGGGAAGAGGACTTGGGAGATTGATAATGACACATGGATACTATTGACACTATGTGTAAGACTGAGAGCTAGTAAGAACCCACTGTATAGCACAGGCAACTCTACTTAGTCCTCTGTGGTGACCTGACAGGACAGGAAGTCCCAAAAGGAGGGGCTGTATACATTACACGTCCATACTAGAAACTAATGCAACACCGTAGTGGCTTAAAGCTCGACACTCAGAAAACTAAGATCATGGCATCTGGTCCCATCACTTTATGGGGAAACAGTGGAAACAGAGACAGACTTTATTTTTCTGGGCTCCAAAATCACTGCAGATGGTGACTGCAGCCATGAAATTAAAAGATGCTTACTCCTTGGAAGGAAAGTCATGACCAACCTAGATAGCATATTAAAAAGCAGAGACACTACTTTGCCAACAAAGGTCCGTCTAGTCAAGGCTATGGTTTTTCCAATGGTCATGTATGGATGTGAGAGTTGGACTATAAAGAAAGCTGAGCATCGAAGAATTGATGCTTTTGAACTGTGGTGTTGGAGAAGACTCTTGAGAGTCCCTTGGACTGCAAGGAGATCCAACCAGTCCATCCTAAAGGAGATCAGTCCTGGGTGTTCACTGGAAGGACTGATGCTGAAGCTGAAACTCCAGTACTTTGGCCACCTGATGCTAAGAGCTGACTCATTGGAAAAGACCCTGATGCTGGGAGGAGTTGGGGACAGGAGGAGAAGGGGACGACAGAGGATTAGGTGGCTGGATGGCATCACCGACTCGATGGACATGAGTTTGAGTAAACTCCAGGAGTTGGTGATGGACAGGGAGGCCTGGCATGCTGCGATTCACGGGGTTGCAGTCAGACATGACTGAGCGACTGAACTGACTGACTGACAACATTGCAAAGCAACCATACTCCAATAAAAGTTAATTTAAAAAAATAAAAGCGCCAACAGAAGCTTAGCAGGTTGAGAAGAGAGGATAATGCTAGAAGGCATGGGAGTGTGAGGAGTCCCGTGTGGGAAAACAATGATGAACTCACCATCCTCCTCAAGCATTCAGTGATAAACTCCTCAAACGGGACAAAAGTACCCTTCATATTTAAACCAAAAAAAACCCATACTATAATAGATAAATTATATCTACCCTCCTAAATATTAATTATCTATTTTCCACAGTTGCTAATGAAGCACTAAACGAAGTAGCAATACTTGGGCGTGAGCTATGTTGCGGATGAACAACCTCCTTGCCTTAGAGGGGGAAGAGGAGAGAGAAAATCGGTGGAAGTCACTCACCCCCGCCCAACACAGATAAAAATGGCTAGAATGAAACCAGGAAAGTGACGCAAGCACCTGATAAATAGGTCATCTTACCCTTGGATTCTGACCTTTCACTGAAACAACACCATCCAGTGATTTCCAGATGTGCATGCTTGACCATTAGTAAGCAGTCAAGACTGAAATCTTATTTCCCACAAGCTATGAATAA
Organism: Dama dama; assembly: GCF_033118175.1. Lineage (NCBI taxonomy): Eukaryota > Metazoa > Chordata > Mammalia > Artiodactyla > Cervidae > Dama > Dama dama. The sequence goes on from NC_083713.1 coordinate 53,877,379, forward strand.
GTGAGTGACTTATAAGAACATCATCTCGTTATGACAAACAGTAAGAGAGAAACTTGAGGAAATAATTTTTAAGCAATTTAATGAAGCTCTTGTTCTATCCCTGCATCCTGAAACAGTATTTCAGAGTTATCTTTCCTAACAGGAAATAGAATAGCTTGACAAAAGGAACCACGGCTGTATATCAAAACTGGCCGCATATTCATATGGTGTGGCCTGATACATATGTTCACCACCCTTTTCTGGTTAAACTGTATTTCATTATCATCTCCTTATTTCCACTTCTAATTCTAGCAGAACTGCTTCCTATAAACAGGTCAGATCCCTAGCAGTTTTGAGCTTAAGGATTCCTTTTAAATGCCTGATCCCAACTTTATTAAGCAGTGTTTCCCCTCTTTCTTAATTGTAGCCCCCCAGGCACACACTCAGGTTTATTGGCGTACATGGGGAGAAACATTAATTCCCCACCAATCCTAACTGCATTGTGTATATGGATGTTTATGCTACCTGTGGTTTTAAAAGCACAACTGCTTGGATTAGGAATATCTACTTGATATCATTATAATACAATGACTCTATAGATTCAATCATTAGAATATTATATGGTAATACAGAATGCAAGAATCCTCCCAAATCATCAAGTTAATCTTTTAAATTCAATTCGTTTTATTTTAAAAACATTGCTATACTTTGTTTAATTTAAATAGCCAATGTTTTCTGTATTTTGGATTTGGGGGTATTGTTTTTGTTTCTTGTGTTTTGTTGTTTTGGTTTAACTTTGGTGAAATGTAAAATTCTCTATCACTGGTTCAAACTCACTAAGTTTCTCTGTAGGTGTGGTTATGTTCCAGCATGCTGAATCATAGGATGTGGATACCGAATGATTTTAGATAATGGCTACCAGTGAAAATCACATTAATCAGAAAACCATATCCAGATGCCTCGCGCAATGTCCAGAGTCAAAGATAAAGCATCACGTTGTTATTGACTTCTTCCTTCTTCTGGCCTCCCTCCTTTGCCTCCTCTCTTTTCCCTCCTCCCCTCCTTCCCCCTTTTCTCCCCCCTTTCCTTTCTCCCTCCTTCTCCACCTCCACTTTCTCCCCCTCCTCCTCCATCTCTGCCTCTTCCTCTTCTTTGCCTTCTCCTCCTTAAATACAGACTAAAACAGACCAACTACTCTATTCTGCATTGTTTTGCATCTGAAAACTCCAGCTAAGTAAAAGTACAGTTGAATTCCTTTACATAGTAAGGAAGATTTTAATTAGTAAGATTTGAGAAAACCAGGCTTCGTATGTTTTGTGCTTAATAGACCAAGAACACAGGATCTGGTTAAGACACACCACCAAACTAAAAGTTCTATGTTCTCAAATTTAAAAACAAAACAGGAAATATTCCAGCGGCGGGGTGGAGAGGGTGTTAGGAATCCATACCCTAAAGAATTCCCTTACATTCAAAGAATAAAAGAAACAGATGTGGTTGAAACAAATATTGGAGTTGTAAGCACACCCAACACCTGAAGCCTATTAAATAAATAAAACATTAATTTTGTAATCAAGTATCTTCCTTATATAATCAGTGATATATCTTCAGAGATAATCAACTATAGAGCTTCCAGAGGACGAGATTAAGCTTAAGATCTGGATCTGACCTTGACCTAAACATAGCTACTAATTCCTGACCTTGAATTGTCCACAGCTACCATCTCCATGTGACCTCATGGGCTGTAGCCTGCAAGGCTTCTCTGTCCATGGAATTTTCCAGGCATAAGAATACTGGATTCCTTCTCCAGGGAATCAAACCCCTGTCTTTTGTGTCTCCTCCATTGGCAGGCAGATTCTTTACCATCTGAACCACTAGGGAAGCTATCTATCTCCTTGTTATTCTATTGAATATATGTAATCAAATAGTACAGTGCTTAATTTCTGTCAGAGGCAGCTTCTTTGGCAAATCTCTTCCCGTTTTTTGCTAGATGGAGGGCAATTTGCTGATTTTGCACTTTTTTTCCCCACTCTGTATTTTCAAATTTATTAGGGAAAAGAGTAATCTGATACCCTGCCATAATATGTCTTTTTTTTTTTTTTTTTACAATAAAGAAGAATTCTTTAAGTTATTACAAAAAAAAAGAATCCTCTTATAGTCTAAGACTGGATTAATTAATACCCAGCTTAACTAACTTTTTTTGTATAAAATGTTGATATCTTTATTTTTTAAACAATTCCCTTTCTATTCTTCCAAATAAAGATAGAAACATTATATTGGATTTTCTTTTAGATAGAATTTGGGGCAGTCAAATAGACTGCCAAATAGTGAAATGCTATTATAGGTGCCAGAGAATCAATGTTTTGAGGAAAGAGTGACTTTAAGTTCAAGGGCAAAGCCATTTCCTAGCTTAACTCATCCCAAGAAAGAAGTAATAAGAGGAATAATACCCCAGCCTCCAGAGGCTCTTCACAAAAATGTGATGCCATGAATACATCTAGGGCAAGCAGCGGTTCTCTCTCTTTTCCTGTCAGGACACCCTAGTGGCACAGGGTTCATCGTGGGAAGCATGATCATTCTCCAAATGTTGGCTGGCTCTCTATTCATTCCTCTCTCACCTAAGGCTCTGCTTTATCCTAGAACACAAGTGAGAGAAAGTGAAAACTTTGTTCCTCTAATTTATATTTTAAAAAGGATTGTTAAACTTCAATATTTAATTTCAATAGGTAACAAATGCCTTATGCAATGATTCATAATTAATCAAAACCCATCAGGATGGCTAACCATAGTGATTAAGAACTGCTGCTCTGTAGTCAAAACTCTCTGGTTTGGTGCAGGATGTGGCATTCTAGAATGTTAGTGCTACCGAAAGCTTGAAGCATCTCTTCTTTTTCCACCCCTCACCTATTTGAAGAACCTTTCCATTAAGCTTTCTTTACTCCTAACAGAGGCTGGGATTTTTTTTTCTTTTCTGGGTCATAGAACTTCAAGAGCTGGTTTGGGCTGTCCTTAAAAATAAAGACTTCCCAAACTGAAAAGAGTTTCTTAACATGTGTTAGCATTCTCCAGAGAAACTAAACCAATAGGATGTGCATATGTGTGCATAAATACTTATTTACTTCTGTTCATATGTATCACATAAGTACTTTCTGTATAAATTTATATAAATGTATATAGTTAATTGGGGCTTCCCAGGTGGTTCTAGTGGTCAAGAACCTACCTGCCAATGCAGGAGACTTAAGAGATGCAGGTTTGATCCCTGGGTTGGGAAGATCTTCTGAAGGAGGGCATGTCAACACACCCCAGTATTCTTGCCTGGAGAATCCCATGGACAGAGGAGCCTGGCAGGTTACAGTCCATGGGGTCGCACAGAGTCAGACATAACTGAAGTGACTTAGCAAGCACACATGCATATAGTTAATTATAAGAAACTGGCTCATGCAATTTATGGAGGATAACCAGTTCCAAGAATGACAGAGTGATTCAGCAACTTGGAGCCTCAGGAGAACCAATGGTTGTAGCTCCAGTCTGAAGGCTGGCAGGCTCAAGGCCAAGGATGAGCCAGTGCTTCAGTCTTAAGGCCATCAGGCACAAGGAAACCTCTCCTACTCGACAGAATATTATTGTTTCCCTGGGGCTTCCCAGGTGGAGCTGGTGGTAAAGCATCCAGCTGCCAGTACAGAATATGCGAGAGATGCGGGTTTGATCTTTGGGTCAGGAAGATCTCCTGGAGAAGGAAATGGCAACCTGCTCCAGGATTCTTGCCTGGAGAATTCCAAGGACAGAGCAGCCTGATGGGCTATAGTCCATGGTGTCTCAAAGATTCGGATACAACTGAGCAACTGAGTGCATGAATATGTATTAGGTCTTCCACTGTTGGGATGAGGCCCAGCCAAATTAGGAAGGGCAATCTGCCCTACTCAGATGGCCCATTGAAATGTTAACCTCATCTAAAAACATCCTCCCAAAAATACCCCCAAAAATGTTGATTAAATATCTGAGAACCCTGTAGTCCTGTCAGGTTGACTGGTGAAATTAACCATTAGACTCTAAAACATGGAGAAAAGTGCATGCATTTTAGAGAAGGACATACATAAATTTGAATCTCATGATGATCTCTAGCTTTTGTGCAATATTTTAACCTCCTTGAGCCTTAGTACCCTCATCTGTAAATTGGTGAAAACACCTGCTTCCTAGGTTGATGATGTGAGGGTCAAATGAAATAACATATGTATGTAATAGGTATTCAGTAAAGAAATAGGAGCCCCCTGCCCCTTTATTGAGGTCTAAGAATTTCACAAACTAGCTCACATCTCTGGCAGAAATGCTTGTGACAACTAATTCATACAGGAGGTAACAGATACTACTGTTTTCCTCACCAACACCTACTCCTCATTACTTCTTTCTGATTTGTTCAAGTAGGAGATAACAGGACTCTAGCTTAATGATACCTTAGAAAAGATATTTGCTGTTGTTGTCTCTGAGTCACGTCTGACCTTTCAGCAACCCTGTGGACTGTAGCCCACCAGGCTCTTCTGTCCATGGGATTTCCCAGGCAAGAACACTGGGGTGGGTTGCCATTTCCTTCTCCAGGACATCTTCATGACCCAGGGATCAAATCCACCTCTCCTACACTGGCAGGCGGATTCTTTACCACTGAGACACCAGGGCCTCCCTGGAAAAGATATTGTTGTTGTTCAGTCACCAAGTTGTGTCTGACTCTTCGTGACCCCATGAACTGCAGCTCTCCAGACTTCCCTGTCCCTCACCATCTCATGGAATTTGCCCAAGTTCATGTCCATTGAATTAGTGATGCCATCCAAACATCTCATCCTCTGTCACCCTCTTCTTCTGCCTTCACTCTTTCCCCACAGCAGGGTCTTTTCCATTGTATCCTGGAGTGATTGCCATTTCTTCCTCCAGTGGATCACATTTTGTCAGAAGTCTCCACTGTGGCCCGTCCGACTGGGGTAGCCCTACATGGCATAGCTCGTAGCTTCATTGAGTTATATAAGCTCCTTCACCACAATAAGGCAGTGATCCATGAAGAAGAAAAGGTATAACCTTCCTTAATTCCTAGTGGGTGAACCATGGCTTGTCCAAGTTAATCATAGTATGTGGCAATTCTGTTCACCTGAGGCCAGTGGTATAAAATGAGCCAGTGATCCTGGCTAGTCAATAAGAGGAAAGGGGAAGTACGCTGACAAAAAGGGAAAATATGTCAAGAAATCCTCTTCTGCTTCTTCTTTCCTACCTTTGAAATAAATTCTAGGAAGACAAGATGTTTGGATATGAAGCATCCATCTCCATCTGGTGACAATGAGACACTCGGGAAGGAAAACCAGAGGATGCCAAGAACCTGGGTCCTTGATGATCCTGTTTGTGTAGCACACCTCCTCCAGACCTGCTGTCTTGTCATCTCATCTAGTCTTACTCCTTAAGTTGCTTTTAGTTGGTTATTCTGTTACTTGCCGCTAAAAGCATCCTAAATGACACAGCAGCCTTAGCCAGTTTTCAACTAAACAATTCAAACTTATTTAGATCACAACAAAAGTTTTTAAACCGTTGAGACAGAGTCACTGCCTTTTATGGCATTGGACAAAAATAGAACTCTATGCCTCTATCATCTGCATTTATTCACACATGTATTTCAATAAGCATTTATTGAAGGTCTCCAATGTGCAAGATACTGGGAAAAGCCACTCTCTGGGGAGAGAGACAGGAGGCTACAAAGATGAATGAGACCTGGATCCTGTCCTAAAGGAAACTTACAGCCCAGTTGGATAGATAAGAAACAATAAAACAAAAGCAAAATCCATAGTTCTGGCCTTAAAAGGAAGTTGGAATCCACCTCTGTAAATCACTAAAGCATGCACCTATCACATTTTACATTTTATTTTTATATGCCCAGAAACTTGAGCTAAAAGTGGAACAAAAAGGAAAAAAAAAAAAAAAAAGAATGAGGTAGTAGAATAAAATAGTAGACATTAAACAAGAGGGGCTGAATCACACTCTCACACTTTACAACTCAAGTTGGAATAAAGGGGCGAATGTGATTGATGCCTTAGCTTGGGGCCTCTGGAAAAAACACAATGAGAAAGGCAGCTTGCTTTACCTGGCTCCCTTTCAGCTCAGGAGTTGGAAAGCCAATACCGAACTGGATTTCTAGGTTTTCTGGCTTGCGTACAATATAATAAATAAGACTCTGGCAATTTGTGTTAGATTCTTGTACTGGGTCAGCAATTACTATGTGTGAGAGTGCTTCGAAACGACAATCCTCTATACTACACTCCAAATGGCTTTTCATATGTAGAAATATGATGTACTTTGTTCTTTGGTGTTTAAGGCTTAACTAGACAGAAATGACTCTTCATCATCTACAAAATAGCTAGAGTAAGCCCAAGACAACTCCCCAAAGTAGAATAAAATCCAGAATCAAAAGACTGCGTGTTGTAGTGGATAAAGATCACAGACTTGGGAGCCTGACAGATCTGAGTGCAAGTCCACCTTATTGCTTTTGTTCGTGTGACACTGGGCAAGTTACATTACCACTCTGAGCCTCAGTTTCCTCATTCAAAAAATAAGACAACAGCACATCCTTCAGCGATTACTACAATATAAATGAAGTAATATATGTGGACAGCAGCTAGCTTTAATGTGTATACTCAAAAAATGTTACTCCTCTTCCCTCTATCTTGATTTTGATCTTGCATTTGTTTTAGATTTTTATTAGTACAGTCAACTCATAACTAGCCAGTAGCAGTAATCCAAATAACACAACGTGATAGATAATCCCATATTTGCTTATTTTTTCCATAAATGTATTTGATTAGGGATAAGTTTTAAGGGAATTCACAAGATTTCAAAAATTTACATAAAGTCTACTTGAGATTAGATGGAAATCTCTTCCTTTTGTCTTCTTTGCAGAATGATATTCGATAGCCAATATGAAGTGTGTACACGTGTGTTCAGCTGCTTCAGTGATGTGTGACTCTTTGCGACCCCATGGACACTAGCCTGATATGCTCCTCTGTCCATGGGATTCTCCAGGCGAGAACACTGGCCTGGGTTGCCATGCCCTACTCCATGCCCTGGGTCTTCCTGACCCAGGTATCGAAACTGTGGCTCCTGCATTGCCGGTGGATTTTTAACTGCTGAGCCACCGGGGAAGCCCATGAAATGAATACCTACTATGTATCTGATGTTTTATAAATAAAAGGGAGGTGGGGGTAAGGATTTCTTTTAAAAAAGTTAAAGACATCTTCACTCTTCTAAGAGAACTAATCAGACTTGAACTCTCTCCCTTTCTCTTTCTGTCTTTTCTTCTTGCAGCTATGATTCCTGGCCCTAGAGAAGGACATGGCTATTTTTGTCTGTCAGATTCCTGTGGTACTATACTCTGTGGATGAGTCAATGGGTCAGTTAGTTGTATGATAGGAGTGGGAATGTTATTCAGCAGAATTTCTGGGGAAAAAAGCATGTGAATTCTCACAGGGAAAAAGGCAGAGCCAAAGACTACATATCCCTTTCCAGGGAGCCAGGCAGAGCAGGCCCACTTAGGGAGGGTAGAATATGAAAATGCAGTGTAGACAAGAGGCCATGTCAGCAAAACAGTGAGGGGACTACACTGGAGTGGAGAGGGGAGACACATGGAGGAGGAGATTTTAGGGAGACACAGAGAAGCCTAATGACTCTTCCGAAATTTTCTGTATGATACATACTGTAAAACTCATTTCACCTCTTTACTTATAGTAAATATCTATACTGTTCTTGTGGATCCTAAAGTTGGACTGGAGTTTCTCTGAACATGACTGCATGGCATCCGGTCTGGGGAAGACAGGCCAACCATCACCAGGAAAGTTAGATAAATAGGTATCTAAGGGAACACAGCATTCATAGACATGGCCCAATTCCCAATCACATCGATTCTTGCCTGCTCTCTGTTTGAACCTTCACTATGGCTTTCAAGAGCACCATTGTGAAAAAATATAGTGCTTTCAGAGAAATGTTGGATTCAGAAGTAGACAAAAGAAGAAATTTTGAAAAGGATAAAATATAAAGGAAAAATAGTAGTGTGGAGTTAGCTGGTGGCTAACACTTCAGGTGCCTTAGCATGCCATTTGGTGTCTCGGTCCTTGGAAATATCCCATTCCCACATTTTGAAAGAAAGAAAAGAAAGAAGGAATTGAGGGAGGGAGGAAAGAGAGGGAAGGATGGAAGTAGAGAGAAAAGAAAAAAGAGAAAAGACCCTTCACAAAAATAACCTGGCAAGAACCAATTATCTACTATTACTTCACTTGTAGACTTGTGAATTGGTTGATTCAAATGTCCACCCTGAGGCCTAGATGAGAGCATTATCTGATGATGGAGGATTTGATGAGAAGAAAGTAGCTGCCACCTTGTTGGCACATGGAGCAGATGGGTAGAGGTGGGTTAAGAGCCTAAAGCAAGAGGGAACTAGATACTGAGAAGAGGAGACTAGGCAAGAAGAAAGAGACCTAGATTTCTAAGATGAAGGACTGATTCTTTGTCAACAGAATTCTTTGTCAACTTTTTAGCTTAGAATTAAGCAAATAACTTGCTGTTAACAAGTAACCAGAATAACTTTTTTGCTTAGGATTCTGATGGGTGAGGCAGAACATTAAAAGTTGATGAGAAGTGATACTATTCACAATTACGGGATCATAGCTAGCTTAAATAGGATTCCCTGGAAATAGACTCTGAGTCAATGAGGGCCATGCAGAAGGTTCACTGGAAGGTGATCTCAGGGGCGAGACCTGCATGGAGGGGAGGAAGGCGAGATTAGACAAAGGAAGGAGTTGGCCAGCACTCTGCTTGCGATTGAGTTTTTGGCTAATTCTTCAGGGGAGGCTGCGATGGCCACTGGGAGTTTCACAAAATTAGGCAAAAGAGCTGAATCTTTGTAGCTGCCCATTCTGGCCTTGGCCTTCTGTTTAGAAAGGATTGTAACCTTGGGCAAAGCAGTGCTTGGTGAGGGACATAACTGTAAGCCCCAGCTGCTGGTTTTCTCAGTAGCTGAGGGATAGATACTGTATTAGTCAGCTTGGGCTGCCATAACAAAATACCGTGGATTGGTTGGCTTAGAAACAGGAATTTTGTTTTGGAGGCTGGAAAGTCCAAGATCAAGGTCCTGGCCAGTTTGGTCCCTGAGTGAGAACCCTCTTCCTGGCTTGCACACAGCTGCCTTTTCACTGTGTTTCCATGGCAGAGAGAGAGAGCAAGCCCATTGCTCTCTCTTCCTCTTCCTATAAGAAGACATCCCATGGTGGAGTCCCCCACTCTAACGATCTCATCTAAGCCTAATTAACTCCCAAAGCCCCACTTCCAGATACCACCATACTGGGAGTTAGGACTTCAACATATAAATTTGGGGGGACTCAGTGCAGTTTGTAGCAGGAATGTCAACCCAAAAGAATGGATCTGGGCAAAGCACAAACAGTATCTACTACAACAATATAATTTGGATGCCACTTGGAGTGGAAATCCTTAAACCAGGGCTTTGTGGCAAGACGAGTGGGAAATGATAAACAAAGACACGCTGTGGCCCCTGACAGTAAGTAGTTGGCTGAGGTTTAGCACACTACCAGTGCCCCAGGGGAACAGGCTGGCTTTGGTTGGACTTCTATTCCCAATAAGAAACTGGAGACTGTCACAGGAATTGAAATGAAGCCTCTTCCTAAAATATAGGAAATCACATTAATGTGATCAGTGGAAGAAGGCTTCATTATCCATGTGTATCAGTTCAGTTCAGTTCAGTCGCTCAGTTGTGTCCGACTCTTTGCAGCCCCATGAACTGCAGCACACCAGGCCTCCCTGTCCATCACCAACTCCCAGAGTTTACTCAAACTCATGTCCATCGAGTCGGTGATGCCATCCAGCCATCTCATCCTCTGTCGTCCCCTTCTCCTCCTGCCCCCAATCCCTCCCAGCATCAGGGTCTTTTCCAATGAGTCAACTCTTTGCATGAGGTGGCCAAAGTATTGGATTTTCAGCTTCAGCATCAGTCCTTCCAATGAATATTTAGGACTGATTTCCCTTAGGTTGGACTGGTTGGATTTCTTTGCAAGGTACTCTCCTCCAAGGGACTCTCAAGAGTCTTCTCCAACACCACAGTTCAAAAGCATCAATTCTTTGGCACTCAGCTTTCTTTATAGTCCAATTCTCACATCCATACATGCCCACTGGAAAAACCATAGCCTTGACTAGACGGACCTTTGTTGGCAAAATAATGTCTCTGCTTTTCAATATGCTATTTAGGTTGGTCATAACTTTCCTTCCAAGGAGTAAGCGTCTTTTAATTTCATGGCTGCAATCACCATCTGCAGTGATTTTGGAGCCCAAAAAAAGTCTGTCACTGTTTCCATTGTTTCCCCATCTATTGGCCATGAAGTGGTGGGACCAGATGCCATGATCTTAGTTTTCTGAATGTTGAACTTTAAGCCGACTTTTTCACTCTCCTCTTTCGCCTTCATCAAGAGGCTCTTTAGTTCCTCTTCACTTTCTGCCATAGGGTAGTGTCATCTGCATATCTGAGGTTATTGATATTTCTCCCAGCAATCTTGATTCCAGCCTGTGCTTCCTCCATCCCAGCATTTCTCATGATGTACTCTGCATTTAAGTTAAATAAGCAGGTGACAATATACAGCCTTGATGTACTCCTTTTCCTATTTGGAACCAGTCTGTTGTTCCATGTCCAGTTCTGTTGCTTCCTGACCTGCATACAGGTTTCTCAAGAAGCAGGTCAGGTGGTCTGGTATTCCCATCTCTTTCAGAATTTCCAGTTTATTGTGATCAACACAGTTTATTGTGATCCATGTGTATAAGCATGCACAAAAGGATTCTATATTCTTAAATACAAGGCCTGTGCCTTGTAGTAGTGAAAGTAATTCCAGATCCACGGAGGGCTTGGGTCTTGGCCCATTGTGTTGTTTATGACCGCTTCCTTGGAACAGAGCTGTTATGATAGTTGCAGAGTTCTCATTCAAAAGCTATAGTGGCTAAAAGTCCAAGCATCTTCAATGGTCTTTTATTGCTACTATCTGCTATTATCTATGATAATAGGGATTTATATATACCATGTTCCCAAGGTGAAGATGTAAAAGTGTGACTCCAATAACATCTATGGAATACCTCTATATCATTAGGCAAAGGAAAGCCTTACAGATCTTAAAGTTATAACTTCTAAGGCTGAGTGAAGTCATCAGTTTCCCTTTCATGAGTCAGAAAAATGTGCCCATCTCCTGGTTCATTTTTCTAGATTCTGAATTTAAAAGCTATAAATCTGTGCCCCCCAAAAAATAAATCTATCATCTGCTCTGTATTTTTCTGTTTATAATGGAAGATAGCCCAAAATACTTAGTTGCTATGATGTGGAAGATTATAATAGTTCTTCACCATTTCCGCTCAAAATAATTCATGTTTTTCCTCTTGATTTTGAGTTTTGTACTCTTACATGTTGCCCTTTCTTTCTCAATGAATCTGCCTTCACCCCCCTTTTAGGTTCACTCAAGAACTTTCTGTGAATTTAGTAACATTTAATTTTGTAGTCGGAGCACAAGGGTATACATTTTGGATATACAATTCATTCTTATAGTCCATGCCTGTCTGTCTTGAAAAAGTCATACTCATCAATGCCAGTCCTGAGTTATAACACCAAGAATTTGTAATGCCAATTAACTCAAAATTTCCATCATGTATAGAGATTTATGATTACTCCAGTGACGTCTTGACTTACTAAAAAGCAAGCCCTGAGATTGCTAACACAGAGTGTGTTTTCAAGAATGAGAGCATAACTTCAGGAAAATGACATTAACTCATCCTTCCTGTATAGATTATTTGAAAAGAAACTCCTATATAAATAAAATTCAATTCATGCATTCACTCCCCCTTATGTCATTTATATGATACTTTTTATACTCTTATTCTTAACATAATTTATAAACAGATATTCAAAGTAATTCTGATGTATGTTGGAAATGTTATTTTTCTCAGTGTTTCTGTTGACCAAAAAAAAAGAAAAGAGAAAATTACATGGCTTAAGTTATAATAACAGTATCCTTTACAATGAAATGAAAAATTAAGCCCATTGTGTATAATATAACAAATACAATAATCACATATATGGAAATAATCATCTAAACATTTATTTAAATTACATGATTTTTAAATTGCTAGAATATTAAATGACAAATAGGTGACTCCAATTTAATAATCTGCTCAGACTTTTCACGTGAAAAATATGGCAAATAACAGTCTAATTCAGGAGAATATTCTGAGGTATGTTCATCTTGAACAAATTCCCCAAAAAACTAGGTGTTCATTTAAAGGAATAAATAATTGCTGAGAGAATACAACTGCGTCCCCATGGCCAAACTGCAGAATTCAGCAGAAAAATGATATCTCACTTATGCAAAAGATTTTGTCATGATAAAGTTTGTTCTTCACTACATTTCCCCTCAAATGGCAATTCTATACTTGGCAATGTTGCCTGTTTTATTCTCATCTAGGTCAGTGTGGAGGGAGTGAGTTAATATCTAATGCTGCACTTTGCAAGTAATCGCACTGCTACCTTACCCAGAGAAAAGTAATGTTTGTTGAGCACTTACATTGAGCCAGGCTGGTACCTGCTAATGCTTTACTATGTCATTTGTTCTTTCGTTCTTTAAACGTTTATAAATGTCTACTCTTTGCCAACCATTGGGAACATTAAAAAAAAGTCATATTTCATGTCTTTGAGAGATGTAGTCTGGTTCTCTAATTCAGATCATTCAATCTCACAATAACTGAAAGAGAAACGTATTAGCATTCATTTTTATCTTGAAGATGAGGAAACCGAGGCTCACAAAGTTTCAATGATTTGCCCATAATCAGAAGCAGTATTTAAGCTCAAGTCCATCAGACTCCAAGCCCCATTCTTGCTCTATTTTTGCTTTGTTGTTACTGGATAAAACACTTCTACACTTGACCTGAAATGTGATGGTGGGAACTAAAATGTCAGTAAAGTACTCAGTGTCAAAATGTCATGATGTTTAGTCTGAAAGTTTATTTTTTTCTCCTTTTCACTTTCTGTATGCCTACTGCGTATATATAAAAGATGCCTACAGATGGTTCTTCACCTTTCCCACAAATTAGAAAAAGAGAAAAACTGTATTGTATGACGAACAATCTTATAGTCATTTGTTGGTACTGGTTTTTACCGGAGCCCCAAATAGGCAAGCTATAACATGTAGATGCAAATTCAGTAAGAGCTGATAATCTTCAGCAGCATATTAGTTGAGGTCCTTGAGTAAGACTCTTGCTCTCTCCTTCACAGTTCATTTCTCCTGCTGGAGGACTCCTCGTGCTAACTCCTATTTTCTATGCATAAGTGCCATGCTAGACCAGGGCAAGCACTTAATTGTACTGTGGGGAGTATTTTGAATGAGTGACCTGGGGCTTGGCCAATGGCCAAGTCCATTGGAAACTCCCCTCTAAGCTGTGCATTTTTAGGCTGTGGTCATCTTTGGGATTTCCCCCGAAAAACTTCTCTATCATGGCAGACATTTAACAACCCCATTTTCAGAATAGTATCCAAGCCAGGGTGTCAAAATGAGGTATGAAATAATTTGCTTTGCATGTTGATTTCTCTCTTCTTAAATCCTTCCCTTTCTTAAATCTTTTTAATTTGCATATTTTAAACTTTTCTCTATTTGCATATTGAAGTCTTCTTGTAAAAGTCTCTGCTTTCCCCAACAAAATGGTGCATTCAACATTTCCTGACAGTCTATGTCCCATAGAATTCTAGGTACTTTTGGTTTGTTATTACCAAGACTAAAGAAAAAGTTTCTAAATAGCTTTTGACAGGCTTCTAAAGTAATGAGTTACAGACTGAATGTTTTGTCAAATACAATGATACAATTCATGTTTTCAGCAAGCTGTTTCTTGGTTTAAAAGCTGGACTAAATTGTTATATATATATATATATATATAGGCACAAAAAAGACATATTCAGAAACAATAGGTCGTGCATATTTAAGTTGTTGGTAAAAGCACTAGATGACTGGATTTTATTTGTTGCTCAGCATGATAGAATTTTGGCCTTGAAAAATTGTTCCTAGAATGACAGACAGTTAGGAAAAAGATCCTTATTGGTAGAAAGGTATCAAACTATCTAAATTATTGAAGTTATTTTATCTTCCAAATAGGTCCATTACCTCTATATATATTAGAAGACCAAAAGTATATTCAGAAGTTACTGGTCAAAAACTATCTGTGACCCAGATACTGTTTGGATTTGCATGAGATATTTCCAAAGCAGTTTGGGAAAGCCCACAAATTCAAAGCAGCCTCTTTATCCTCACCCCATTTCTGCTGAGTCCAGGAACCTTATTTCATTTCCTGCATGGTAGGCATTTTTTAGGGACTAGGTAAGCCATGACATCTGCACTGCTTTCTGAGTCATTGTCGTGAAATGATACACACTTGGGTGTAGTGAAGCTACTTGGTTCCCAGAGAAAACAAACAAACAGAAGTCAGCTAGGAACTTCAGTTTGGTTAAAAACAAAAGCAATGTACAATTCAAAATTTTTTATTTATTTTAAAAAAACCATCTATAGCTTTTAAGTTTCCAAATGATGTTTTCTAACCATGAGAAAATATTTTAAATGAGAGCCTTTGCTCTGCATGCCTCACTCAGACACATGCCATAATTTGTGAAGGGAACCAGTCAGGCCTCTTCCAAGAAGGTCTGTCTATGGAAGATTGAGACATAAAGCTTCTCTATTTTGATAGATCAGTGGGGCACATACTCAAAGAAAAATCTCTGTACTCAAATAGCCTTGAGGGCTTCCCAGGTGGCTCAGTGGGTAAAGAATCTTCCTGCATTGCAGGAGACTCAAGTTTGATCCCTGGGTCGGGAAGACCCCTGGAGGAGGGCATGGCGATCCACTCCAGTATTCTTGTCTGGAGAATCCCATGGACAGAGGAGCCTGGCAGGCTACAGTCCAAGGGATTACAAAGAGTTGGACACAACTGAAGTGATTGAGCACACACACACGCCCAAATAACCTTAAACTAATTTCATCATTTATTTACTGATTTTGTGAACTGTCATATATGACAGTATTCTAGGTCCTGCACAGTTATCAGCAGTAAAATATAGTTTCTGCTTTCATAGAACTTAGAATATAGCATACGGGGATGAGGATGAGTCTTAAATACAAAAGCCTATAGCTTTATTATATTGTGAAATTACAAATAAAGTGCATAGAGACTTCAGAGGTGGAGGGGGAGAACAGCGTAAGTTAGATCTCCTACTAGTAAGAATAGCACATATTTGGAAGTCGTAACCATATTTCTTAAATCTTTGAAGTAAAAAGCAGAAGCTAGAAGTGTTCCTGGGAGTCTTTTCTCTTCTCCGCCATCCTATGTGCGGTTGAGTTCTCTCCTCACCATGGCTTCTCATAAGACTTTCAGGATCAAGCGCTTCCTGGCCAAGAAACAAAAGCAGAATCATCCCATTCCTCAATGGATTTGAATGAAAACTGGCAATAAAATCAGGTACAACTCCAAGAGAAGACATTGGAGAAGAACCAAGCTGGGTCTATAAGAAGCCGCACATAAAAGTGGCACACATGTTAAAACCACTTTTTTAAGCAGCCAAATCACGGTGAGAACACGACTACTGTAATGCTTGGCTCCTGATGTTTCTTATTTCCTCACTATCAGTCTGAGACTCAGTAATAAATATGAAACGTTGGGGGGAAAAAAAAAGAAGTGTTCCTGGGAAATTCCAAGAGCAACAAAAACAAAAAAATTAAATCAATGATGAATTCTACCCACCTCTTGGGTGAAAAAAATAGAGTTGAGTAGAAAACTGTTATCCAGTGCTTTTATTATGCCAGACATGGATGAGATATTAATTATCTAATCAAAATAATATCCTAATATCCTTTGCTTCATTTTTAAGATGCCCTGATGAGAGGAGAAGCCGAGTAACTTGCCCAAGATCACACAAATAAATCATGATGGAGCAAGGATTCAATGCAAAGTCCATCCAGTTTCAACTTAGTGGCCTTGAATAATCAAAGGCTGAGGAGGAGAGGAAACACAAGACAAGCAAGCCATTGAAGGATGCAAGCAATTTAGGTCCAGCAAGTTTAGCTGTTGTAAGTGATAACAAACAGCCCCCTCGTGTTGGTAGCTCATGGCACTAAACCTGTTTTTGGTTCACATTACATGTAGGCTGAGGTCTGATGGGGCTCAACTGGGGCTCTGCTAGGAGTTCTCTTCACTCTGGGGTCTGAGTATCGTGATTTTAGGTATTTTGGTTCTTCTGTTCAAAAATGGCACAATCCACATTTGCCCTTATTTTGTTGTCCACTGTAAGTCACATGGGCAAACCTGGGGTCATTGGGCAGGCATGTGTAGTTTCCCTGAGGGAGGAGCGGCAAATATTGTGAACAAGAATACAATCTATCAACCTCCTGTAGGGAACACTACTAAACACCACTAAATAACACCCAGGAAACACTACTAAGTTATCTGTAGTGGCCTATATGGGCAAAGAACCTAAAAAAGAGTACATATATACATGCAAAACTGATTCACTTTGCTGTTTACTTGAAACTAACACGACATTGTAGATCAACTATACTCCAATAAAAATTTTTTTAAAAAAGAATACATTCTGTCACCCTCTACCCCTTTGATAGCATAATACCATTCCCTCCTTTCTGCACCCTGTATTTATCCTGTCCCCACAAGAGACAATCCAAAATTCCTATCTATTTATGAGACTAGGCCCAAAGTTCAAGACCTTGTGATACTCTACATTCGGTCTGGATGATGTCCATTTTGATCCAAAGACCTGTACATGAAATAATAAGCTTTTCCCCCCTACACACCTAATATACAGTAAAGAGACAAGAGCAGGATAATCTCAATAAACATTTCCACATGGAAAGGGATGAAGAGGAGACACACAGCCATTCACTAATTATCAAAGTCCTAAGATTCCACTTAGGAATGGTAAGAGGCTCCCAACTTGGGGCCGGACCCTCCAGCTGGGGTCACTCCAGAGCTGGGGCAAACTTGATCTGTAGGTTAGGTGACGTAATATGAGTCAGAAACAAAAGTTAAGGTAGATTTGACCTGGATTAGACTTTTAGGTAACTGAAAATGAGTCAGTTCTGAGCTACAAAAAGTAACCAAAGTCTGTGTGATCAGCTGAGGATGTTTTAAGGGAGAGAGAAGGGAAGATCAGCAGAACATTGTTGAAAACAGTGAACTGCAAAATCATTACATGTTTCTACCTCATCGTGTTCAGACTTTTTGTAAAACTAGACCCAGTAGAGAGAAGGAGAAAAAAAATCAAAGATGACTACGTTTTTCTATCCTTGATAGCTGGGGAAATGATGATACTATACATAGCCACTGGGATATAGAGAAGAAAACAGCAGAAAGAAGGCGATGGCTTTCACTTTGGATACGTTAGACCAGCTAAGTATTTAACACTGAGTTAAACATTATGTTCAAGAAAAAGGGAAAGAGCAGAATTATAAGAAACATGTTCAGGCTTAGGAAACTCACAGTGTTTTGAGCGAAGTAAGACTAACTGACAAGAAGCAAAGGTGGCAATGTAATGTTTGGATTTGGTTGTTGAACTGCTTTTAATAAAAGTGGAATTTTAGAAAGTTAATCTCCTCTCTCTTCCTGCGTGGTGCTGAGGCTAGGCTCTGTCTGTCTCAGGCTACATTTATGGCTCCTAATAATGTCTCATCCAACGTCTTTGGCTAGAAAACCCAAATGTCAGAATTTCCAAGTGATTCTTTCTCCATTACTCAACATATAACCTTCATCCCTTAGGAACATCCTTGAACAGGCAATTCTCAATGACAGAGAAAAAGAGGACAGTGTGAGGTTGGGATAAGATTGATAGCCTCAAAACCTAAGCCACAAAGATGTCTGGATGGGTATACATATGACTGAATCACACATCATGAATAGTCATCCTGGTACCACTGCTAGAAGAGTCTATTCACCATCATGGAATAAGTCATTTTTTCACTTTCTTCTTCTCCAAAGATAAGTTAAACTCAATAAGTTATCATCTATTCTATAACAGCCATAGCTATAAATTATTTTTCAAAAATGTTATTTTTATTAACATGTAATTGGTTTATTCTTATTTTTAATAATTTTAAATTTTAATTTAATTAATAGATTATTTAATATGTTAATATGAATGATAATTAACATGTTAGTTAGAATAAATATTTTAAATGGTTCTGCTTTAATTTCTAATACAATTAACAACAATAACTATAACACTATTTTATATTTTATTTTATTTCACTTTTGTTGGGATATAATTGACAAACTTCAAGATATTAAAAGATATTAAGATATTAAAAACTGTTGTCACTTGATACTTATATACACCATGAAAGGACTTCTTCTACCAAGTTAAATAACATTTCCATCACCTCACATGTTTATCCTTTTGTTTTTTTCCTTTTTCTTTTTTTGGTGAGAACATTTAAGTTCCATTCTCTTAGTATATTTCAGTTATACAATGCAATGTTATCAACTATAGTCACTATGTTCTACATCAAATCCCCAGATATTATTCATTTTATAGCTGAAAGTTTGAACTGTTTTACCAACCTCTCCCTATCTCCTCTGTCCCTCTAGGTGGTAGCCACTTTTCTACTCTCTGTTTCCATGAGTTTGACTTTTTATTCAGATTCCACGTATGTATTCCATGTGGTATGTGTCTTTATCTGGCTTATTTCGCTTAGCATAATGCCCTCGAGGTCCATCTATGGTGTCTCAGAATTTTTCTCCTTTCTCAATAATATTCCACTGTGAGGGTGTCATACTCTTTATCAACTTTTCTATTGATGGATATTCCTCATATACTCTGTTTTCATTTCCTTTTTCTTATACCCAGAAGTGAAATTGCTGTATCATGGTTTTGTTTTTAATCTTTTGAGGAACCTCCACACCGTTTTTCACAGTGGCTGCAACAATTTATATTCCCACTGGTAGTGGACGAGTTCCTCTTTCTCCAGTTACCTTACCAAACACTTGTTATCCTCTGTCCCCTTCTTGACTGCCATTCTAACAGGCATGATATGGTACCTCATTGTGGTTTTGCTTTGCATTTCCTAAAAATTAGTGACATTGAGCATCTTTTCATGTACCTTTTGGCCATTTCTATGTCCTCTTTGGAAAAATGTCTATTCAGTTCCTCTGTTCATTTTTAATTAGATTGTTTGGGGATCTTTGTTTTGTTACTGAAATTTATGAGTCTTTATATATTTTGGATAATAACCCCTTATCAGAGATATGATTTTCAAATATTTTCTCCCATTCCATAGGTTGTCTTTTAATTCTCTTGATGATCCTTTGCTGTGCAGGTTTTTTAGTTTGATGTGGTCCCACTTGTTTATTTTTGCTTCTGTTGCCTGTGATTTTGGTGCCAAAATTAAAAAAAAAAAGAAAGAAAGAAATCATTACCAAGATAGCTGTCAAGGAGTTAACCCCCTGGTCGTCTTCTTGGAATTTTACAGTTTCAGGTCTTAAAATCTTTAATCCATTTTGAGTTAATTTTTGTGGATGGTATAAGATAGTGGCACAGTTTCATTATTTTGCAAGAATCTGTCCAGTTTCCTAACTCTAACCCATATTTTAGAAAGCTTATTAGGATCCTCGATACCTTTTAAGAGTGTAAGAAGATCCTGAAATCAAAAAGTTGGAGGAAATCTGAGTTATATAATTCAAGCTGCCTCTGTGGCCTGCAAATCAGTTGTTGCTGCCATGGCTATGCTTCATCCTATGTCTACAAGGTATACCATTAGTTTTGCCTGGGCCAGGAACCATCACTTGAGTTTGAGAATGACAGATGAACCCACTGGAATCAAAACATTTTGAGAGCAGGGACAGTATCATTTTCATTCTGTATCCCCAAAGCCTAGCCTGGAATCTTGCACATGATATTTGCTTAATAAAAATAAATACTTACATAACTTAACAGAAGTAATAGCTTGATTTCTTGACATAAAATGGATTTCTTGGTTTGCTTAATGTTCACAGGAGAATCTGGAATAATATTAATGACTCTAAAATGAGACAAGGTTGAAGTGACCTTCTATGGATAGATCCAAACACACCCGAAATAACATTTTAAAATGTAACAACAATGAAATAGTAAAAAACTAACCATATTTGAGTGCTTCCTGTGTCAAACACTGAAGCTGTGTCAAACACTTTGTATCCATTATCTCATTTATGCCTGAAAGTAACTCTAGGAGTTAGGGGTTATTGTTGTTGTTATACTTGACAAGTCAGGTCCAACTCTTCAGTGACCCAATGGACTATAGCCCTCCAGGCTGCTCTGTCCATGGGATTTTCCAGGCAAGAATACTGGAGTGGGTTACCATTTCCTTCTCCAGGCGATCTTCCAGACCTAGGGATCCGATTTGTGTCTCTTACGTTGGCAGATGGATTCTTTACCACTGAGCCACCAGGAGCTCATTCTCATTTAACAGAAAAAGACTGATCACTGCAGAGACATACAACTTGCCTAAAGCCACACACTAGGGAGGGACAGAGCTTGGATTCTGACTCCATCATAATATATTATTCCCCCCTAAGACGATAAGAAATATTACAGCCCAACGTCCATTCTATCATTCTATTTTCTCAGCAACCCAGAGTAAGGTGAGAGGCTCAAACAATGTCCCTGTTTACAAATGTGGAAACTTGGGCACAGAAGAGCCCTGCAAATTACCTGAGGTCCCACGTGGAGGGAGAGCAGAGCAAAATCACACCTAGAGGCATCTCCTGCTTGGGTATGGAACCGCTGTTGCCCAGGGAACCTGTGAACTCTATGGGGATTTCAACTGAACCAGTACACACTAAATGTGTCTCCCATTGGCTGCCCCACGGCCCAAGAGAAGACAGACTTGGTCCTTCATGGCCTAAAATCCTCTTCAGTACAACAGTTCATAGCTACTTTGAACAGCCCTGCTTGATGAGTCAACTGGACACATGAAAGAGAAAAGCTACTGTGTACAGGATAGGAAATAAATGAGAGATGAATTGTGGTAGAGAAAGAGGGGGGATGTTGGAAATAGAGGCAAGAAATACTGACTGCTTCTGTAAATGATTCCCGTCCATAGTTATCTTGTCCTGAAGTAGGACGAGAAGTAAATAACAGATCCAGAGATTGGGTTTCAGTTTTGGTTTTGACTAATACTGCCTGTGTGACCTAGGATAAGTCACAGTATTCCTCAATCTCAATAAAGTTTCCTCAATCTCAAAAAAATTCCTCTTTCTCTCAATAAAATAAAGTTTAGCCTAGATTGATAATTTTCTATTTCCTCCCAATACCACCCCCAGCCTCCCAGCCTCACCCAGAGAAACTCTCAATACATTGTATCTTTCCAGAAATAATACTTAATGTATAAACAAGGTATACACATCTATATACATGCATGTACATACACATATCTCTTGTTTTATACACATAGGATTACACTATGCATATTTTTCTGCAACTTACATTTTCCACTTAATTATAGATCTTGAACATCTTTCTCTAACAATACATACAGATTTCTTTTTCCTTTAAAAGCAACTATTTAGTATGCTATTGTATGAAGGCACCATAATTTACTTAGACCCCTATTGAAAGACATTTAGTTTGTTTCTAATTTTTTGTTATTACAAACATTGCCGTGGTGAACCTCCAGGAGCAATTTAAATCTTCAGTGTTTGGCAGAGAATACATCATTCTTTGTGAAACTCCTGCAGCACTGCCACGAAGCCCCAGGGTTCCAGGAAGCACAGTTTGAAAACCAGTAAACAAGATGATCTTAAATTTCCTTTTCTCTCAATTAAATGAAACTCTTTTAACCTTTAGCGCTTGTTTCACTCACACATTATTTTGCAGTATCTCCTAACAGTTTGAGTGAGTAGATATGTTTTGTCTTTCAAACCAGGTTATAATTAGTTTGAGGCTACTGACTGTTTAGCATCTTTTCTGCATTCCTTAAAGCCTAGCATACTACTGAGTGAGGCATAGGAGTGCTCAATAAATATGTGTTGAATGGTACTGAAAGATAATTGGGTTGGTAAGACAGAACACTAAGCTCTACTTCTTTGTCAATTGTACTTGTCAAATAGTGTGAGCACCTAATAGTTACCCTTGATCTCAGTATGAAGAGCTTCAATGGGTTAGACGCAGTTTAACTGTCACTCAGGGGAATAAAGGTGAATTGAGCAATTCCTCCATGTATACTGTGCATTTCCAGGGTTGCCAGCCATGCACAACTCTGGAGACACAAGTTGTATTCTGTGTAAATGGTAACCCCTAGAGTCGTGCTTTAGTTGGCTAAATCCACATTTATTACTCACAGAGGACAGCATGTGTTGTGCCCCTTAGAGTTGTCCAGGGCATTGAAAGTGAAGCGAAAGTAGCTCAGTCGTGTCTGATTCCTTGTGACCCCATGGACTACACAGTCCATGAAATTCTCTAGGCCAGAATACTGGAGTGGGTAGCCTTTCCCTTCTCCAGGGGATCTTAACAACCCAGGGATCAAACCCAGGTCGCCTGCATTGCAGGCAGATTCTTTGCCAACTGAGCAATGAGGGAAGCCTCAGGGCATTGGTAAGATATTCCCCCTCTTCGCTGTTCGCAAGAACTCTGTTGCTTCCATCATTCTCTGTTAACTAAATCTCTAGTTCCTCCCCTACTACTTTTTCTTTTCATATAAAGATCCTTAAGTCTCTTTCATCATTGTAGTAGTAGTCATAATAATGATGATGATAATGAGAAATCCCTTGCCTACAATCACTTCTCTTTCACAGGTGAAGCTTTTTGAAAAAAGAGTCTACACTCCTGTTCTTAAGTTTACAACCATCCCACTGGGTGGTTTTCCGTCATTATGTGACTTGATCTGTCTGTGGCATGAGCCACTGTTCCTCACCTCAGCTAGAAACTCACTCCTTCTTGTACTTTTGTGATGGCACTTTTCCTGGGCTTTTCTCCCAGCTTTCTGTTAGCTTCCCAGCCTCTTTCAATAACTCACATCTTGTCTCCTGGAGTTCCAGCTTTTACTGTTATCCTGAGCTTAGTCACTTTTCAATTCATTGGCCTTAAGGCAAATAGTTTCCTGTAAAACTTGCTCCTCTTCCTAGGTTCCATATATTTTGAATTCTGTTTTTAAAATTTCACCTTAATTTGATGAATAAACTGCCATCTATCCAGATTCCCAGACATGAAAACTTGGACCCCTCCACAACACCTAATCCCACTACCAAGAGATGAAACCCTCAATGTATTGTGTCTATCTAGATATAATATTTAATTTATGTACAAGCTTATATACATTGTAAAGTCATGTCATGCTCAACTTCCTATTCTTTTTCATTCCTAACATTTAGTCAGCCACCAATTTTAGTCAGTTCTAACTCTTAAATATATTCAAATCTGTCTATGTCCTCTAAATCTATAGTAATTCTCTAAGCAAACCACTGTCTTCCTGAATTATTGCAGCAACCTCCTAACTGGATTCCTTGCCTCTAGTCTAGCCCTTTTCAATTCACTGTGCTTCAGATGAATTCTCTAAAACATACACCTGCTCAGATCAATCGGATGTGTAATGTTCTAAATAGTCTCTCACACCATTCAGGAACAAGCCAGAATACCTTTGCTTAGTGCAGAAAGCCTTTCTAATCTTGTCCTGTTTATCTCTCAGTTTTATCTCCCACTACCTCCTTCATTTAATTCTCCCTATGTTTACATACTCAATTTGTTCTTGGAGTACCATGTCTTATCTTCCTTTACTTTCCCCCTATCTTTACTTTCTTCTCTGTAACACCGACTTTCATCACTCTTTCCTCTACCTCAGGCATCATCTTCAGGAAGCCATCTCAGGTACTGATCCTCATTTGACATCCTCCTTCAGTCTGTGCTCACACAAGTCTTGAATATAATTTTCTCTCCCTCCCTCTGCCCCCATGTGCCAAGTCACTTCAATCATGACTGACTCCTCGTGACCCCATGGACTGTAGCCCTCCAGGCTCCTCTGTCCGCGGGATTCTCCAGGCAAGAGTACTGGAGTGGGTTGCCATTTCCTCCTCCAGGGGAATCTTCCCAAGGACTGAACTTGTGTCTCTTGTCTCCTGCATTGGCAGGCAGGTTCTTTACCACTAACACCACCTGGGAAGATTTCCAATGTGTGGTGCAATCACTGATTGATCTCCTTCTTCTTACTAAATTATAAATCTTGATGTCTTTTTCTACTTTGTATTTCCAATATTTAGAACGAGGAGTAAATATTAGTTGGATGAATGAATGAATAAACTGTATTCTATTGGGGTTATTCTGAGAAAAAAAATGCCTATTTTTGTTAAATAGGGATATCCTACTCTTGAAAATTTAATACATGAACCTTAAATTTTTTCTTGATTATGAAACTCTAGATGTAATGATAATTGATTGCATAATAATCAGTCATACTTTCATAAAAATTAATTTTTAACTCAAACCCTCTCCATTATATTTATTAGAATAAACATAGTCAACAAACTATTTTGTTCTGGAGAAAAAAATGAAGCTGATGTCTGTATTTGTTGACGTTTTACAACATTGCTAGCTTAGAGTCAATAAAAACATGCTCAAGAGAAAGTTGGGGGGAGCAGATCTTATAATACCTTTTAAAAAAAAATGAAGTGAGAATATTTTCTTTTTCACTATTTACCTAGTGATCCTTACATCCTTTCATTCTTGTTTTTCCTCTATTCATGTTTGTCCCTTGAACTCCTTATCTCGCTAACCCCTTCCCCTGAATGCTCTTATTTTATCTCTTGCTCCACTGTTTTCCTCTGGGTCATCTGTGTCTCTCTGCTCCCCAGGTCAGGTTCCCCAGGCTTTTCTTGGCCCCCTGACCCCTCCTTCCTCTCCCAGAACTGTGTTTCCCCTGCTCCTCACTTGCCTCCCAGCAACCTGAACAGAACAATACTGGAAGTGGAACTGACAAAAAGGAGAGCAACTGGAAAGAAAACTTGACTCATCGAGAGAGAGGCAAGTATCTGAAAAATATTTGTGGGAAGGTGTTTGCTAAATCCATCTGCTTCTTCAGATGTGGAACTTTCAGTATGGCTTCCACTGTAGTGGAGGTGGGCAATAAGCGCCTTTCTTAGGCTGGATGACTGGGCAGAGGCGAGGAATTACAGACCTCAGTAACTCAGCCCTGAATAAAATTCAAGACTGTTTCCCCCTTTTTTTCATGTTCTTTCTTTCTTCCTGAAAGCCCCGTAGCAGGAATTCAAAGGCCAAATTCTGCTCTCAGCTGTGAGTCATGACTCCCACTAAAGTCAGGAGCTCATATGTATGTATTCAGAGGAAGTATTGGGCCTTGGGGACCCAGATTCAATAACAGCGGTCCAGTCATTTGTTTGCTTATTTGCTCAAACCTTTATAAACGGAGCACAAGGCCTGCTGTACCTGAATGCCTTTTTATAATCATTTTTAAAATACACAGTAGAATTTAAATTCCCACAGTAGATCTCCTGCATTATAGCACAAATAATAACAGTCTATCTTAT
Organism: Dama dama; assembly: GCF_033118175.1. Classification (NCBI taxonomy): domain Eukaryota; kingdom Metazoa; phylum Chordata; class Mammalia; order Artiodactyla; family Cervidae; genus Dama; species Dama dama. Next base: position 53,902,972 of record NC_083713.1, read on the forward strand.
CCCATGCCCCTCATCCAGGAGAGAGTCATAGGAAAAGAAGCAGGAGTGAATTTCTAACATGCCAGGCTTTCACTGAGAAAGTTCTGTTTGTATCCCCAGGGAACTCAGCACCAGGGACTGAAATTCAGTGTTTCTTGTCAACAGCATGGAATACATAAAGAGATTTTATTTTTCAGTGCTAGATAGCTGAAGGTAACAAGGGCCACATCACTAGCTTTAGGGAAAACAAAGGTATACAAGCTGGATTCCCACACTCCCCTCCTAGTTTTCTTATCCTTTTCTCCTCACCTTAGAGGTTGTCTTCCCGCCAAAAAAGTAAAAAAAAAAAGAACCCAGAATCAAGTCCAATATCAATTCTCTTTGCCATCCTTCTCCCAGAGTGATTTTTTTTTTTTTTTTTTTCTGCTAGTATAGAATCAATGTACTTTATTTAGTCAAGATAATAACTGTATTGGGACTTCCCTGGTGGTCCAGTGGTTAAAATTCTGTGCTTCCAATGCAAGGGGCACAGGTTCCATCTCTGCGCCCAGGAGATGTCCGGGAACTAAGATTCCTGAATGCAAAGTGAGGGGTGCAGGCAAAAAAAAAAAAAAAAGGATGGACATGAGTTTGAGTAAATTCTGGGAGTTGGTGATGGACAGCGAGGCCTGATGTGCTGCGATTCATGGGGTCACAAAGAGTCGGACATGACTGAGCGACTGAACTGAACTGAACTGAACTGATGACAACCATCACAAAAAAATAAAAATACAGTATAAAATAAAGCAGGCCTGAAAGTCTGCCAGGTAGACGTTTGCCAGGTAGCATATACTATTGTCTCTCTTCCAGATGCTTCTCGGTTCCCCAGCCCCAGGAGAGGTTTCTAGAGGGCGGACAGGGGTGTCTCGGCACCTGTGGCTTATTTAATATCAGCCCTGGAATGTGACACCTTCTCTGCCCAAGTACAGATCTACCTGCTGGCAAATTTCTTCCCTGTAACTTGTCCTGCCCTTCACTTTACTGCCTGAACATGAGTGGGAATATCTTTCTACACTTCTTAACAGCAACTACTCCCAAGATGCCCAGACGCCAGGATTCAGAGTTCATTCTCACTGTGCCTATTCACCTGTTCCTCCCCTCTGCCACCACCCTGTTGCCCTGAAACTGGACACTTTGGTTCATATGGTGAAATTAGGCCTGTGTTTGTTTCTGTGTATAAAGAGGATTAAATTGACCTAATATTAAGTGATCAAACAACAAAACTTTGTAAGATTGACATTACTTATAGATAGTAGAGAATTAGGGAAAAAACAAAATAAAGTAAAACTTAGTAGGATTATGTCTTAGAAACACTATGACATTATTTACTAACCATTCTGATTGACCACATTGTTGACTTAAAAAAATGCACAACAGGAGAGTTGCAGTTTAGGTTTATTTGGAGCAAAATGAGGACTGCAGCCCTGGAGACAGTACCTCAGACGGCTTCTAAGAAACTGCTCCAAAGAGGTGGGGGGTGGGGGAAGGTCAGTATATATGTATATGTGATTTTGATGAAGGGAGAATGCATGCAATCAAACACATGTTTCCAGAAGCTTTCTGCTCGTCATGAGGAACAGCGGTCACCATGAAGAACTTTAGTGCTTTTCTAGATATGAGGAGATATAAGAATTGGGGTCATAAAATCAGCTCCTGAAAATCCCTAACTATCTGAGGACCTGTTTTGCCAGTCTGTCCAGAGCACAGAGTGTCTCATTTCTTCTCTCCACCCTGACCTCCTTTCAGGGAGTGCTGAAGATCAGTAGCTGCAGCAGCACGATTTAATCCTTGTAGAAGTAGATGGCAAGTGCCAATTTGTAGTTGACAACATCATTTAATATATGTTATCATTCAGTCCCCTAATAAGCAATTATTTATCTCCTAATGAATTTAAATTTTGTTGTAAATATAGTTTTTAAATTAACTAAGTTTTTAATTGAAGGATAATTGCTTTACAGAATTTTGTTGTTTTCTGTCATGTATTAGATATTATTTTATGGGTTAAAATAATATCTTCTAGAAACATCATCTTCAGTCTTTGGAATGATTATTGCTTCAAATGGGCTGCCATATTTAAGGTGACACCACACACTTGACCAGTCCTGATGGATTCACTAATAGTCCTTGGACCCAACTACACCAAAAAGATTCATTCTCTGGGGATTTTTTGAAAGAGAACTAACAGTCGTTAGCTGTGAGGATGAGATCTGAAACCCAAAAACTACTGCCTATTTTATTTCCCACATTAGGATCACCTTGGGAACCTTTACAAAATGCCCTGGCCCCAACCCCCAGAAAGAATAATCAACTTGGTCTGGGGTGGGACCCAGATGGTAGTATTTCTGGAAAACTCCTCAGGTGATTTGAATGTGCAGCTAGTGATGAGAACCACTGAACCAAGAAGCAAAGTTTACAGTGAGGAGGAACAGAGTCATGACCTGCAGCGATGCCAGAAAACACACATACACACAGGCAGAATTTCTTCCCAGACTTTCTTTCACACTATTCTGTTGACAAATTCTTTTTTCAATTATCTGAGATATTCCAGTGTCTTTCCAGTAAATCCTCCTTTTATCCTAAGCTAATTTAAGTTGCATTTGTGTGATTTGCAAACAAAGAAGTCTGTACTAGATCTCTGTTTTTGTGTGTTCAAGCTTAATAGATTTTTACACTTGTAGAAGAGTTTCTCTCCATTCATGTCCTCATTCACTAAGTTATTAAACAATAATGCCCACAATATTCCAAGTTCTGTGCTACTTAGCAGGAATACTAAATCACGTGGACTATGCGTGTGTGCTAAGTTGCTCCACTTGTATCTGACTCTTTGCAACTCTATGGACTGTAGCCCACCAGGCTTCTCTGTCCATGAGATTCTCCAGGCAAGAATACTGGTGTGGGTTGCCATGCCCTCCTCCAGGGGATCTTCATGATCCAGGGATCAAACCCGAGTCTCTTAAGTCTCTTGCATTGGCTGGTAGGTTCTTTACCACTAGTGCCACCTGGGAAACCCAAATACAGTTCCTTTATTTGAGCAGTTTCCACTCCACTGAGAGAAATGGGCATATCAGCAGAGATTAAAATAGAAGTATTGACAGGTTACTGTGAGGGCACTGAGAAAATGTGTAATCTGGTGAAATCATGGAAGCCTTCAAAAAGAAGGTGTTATAACTTTGGTGTTGTCTCTGGAGGATTGAATCGATGTCACCTGGTAGACAATGAAAGGTTGACATGAAAAACTACAAAGTCAAGGGCCCAGAATTGTAAAAGAGTGAAATCCCATGGACAGAGGAGTCTTTCGGGCTATGGTGCTTGAGGTTGCTAAAAGGTCAGACACAACTTGATGACTAAACAACAACAAAAGGCATGCTAGGGAATGAAAGTATTTTTGTGATAAGTGGGCTGAAAAGTTATGCTAGGGGTGGGGGTTGGGGCACAGAGACCCAGACTAGACCATAGCCATTTGCATTTATCATGCTAAATGTCTGAGATTTTGTCCTGTGTCTACTGCAGCGACACTGGAATTGTTTAGAGAGAGTAGGGCTTTGACAGCTTTGCATGCTGGAAAGATTTCTCTGGAGACATGATTGGGCAGAGACCAGACTGTTTGAAAGGAATCAAGTCAAGAGGCCACTGCAACTGTTCAGGAGAGAAGTAATGAGACCTTAAGTTAAGACTGATAATGAGAACTAGTGGGAAAAAAAATTTAGCATGTAGCTTCCCCTGGATATGATAACCAATTGAGATCAACTAAAGAGAGCATGTATGTGTGGGGAGTAGTGAGAAAAAAGGATGGGCGTGAAACTTGCCAGAAGGTTTACACATTTGGGAACATGGGGATATACAGGTAAAAGAAAAACTGCTTGCAGAGAGAAGAGAAAAGTCATAGAACCAGGAAAGCATGGTGTTGGGAAATTAATATCTCCAATGACTTCTGTATAGAGTTTCAGTAGACTGTAATTATCCACCAACAAAGGTCCTTCTTTTTTTTCCTTTAGATATCTCTTGCTCTTGTTCTGTGACTAGTCAGGGGATAGGACAGGTGAAACACAACCAAGAGTTGCTGTTTTTCTCTGCACCTCCTCGCATTCCTTAGCTGCAGCAAGATCAAATTTATCCTCACTTTGGTACTCCAGCAGACTGGAACGCTGGAGAGAGATGGAGAAGGGAAAGTGAGTGAAGTATACAATTAGATGTTTAGTGTTGGCCCACTTAGCTCTGAGGACAATGGGACAAAATCCAGGCCAGCTCTGGGCTTGTTGGCAGGTGAGTAAACTGGAGGAAAGTTCTCACAGAGGAGGCCTGGGGACTCATCAGAGAGCAATTGGAATAGGTGGGAGCCAGCTTGAGAGAGTCTGGACTGCAAGGAGATCCAAACAGTCCATCCTAAAGGAAATCAGTCCTGAATATGCAATGGAAGGACTGATGCTGAAGCTGAAACTCCAATACTTTGGCTACCTGATGCGAAGAACTGACTCATTTGCAAAGACCCTGATGCTGGGAAAGATTGAAGGTGGGAGGAGAAGGGGACGACAGAGGATGAGATGGTTGGATGGCATCACCAACTCAATGGACACCAACTCAATGGAGTACCATTGGGAGCACCAACGGGAGTTGGTGATGGATAGGGAGGCCTGGTGTGCCGCGGTCCATGGGGTCACAATGAGTCGGACACAACTGAGCGACTGAACTGAACTGAACTGAACAGCTTGCTTGAAGCTCTTGCATGTGGTTATAAAGTGGGACTACAATATTCATAAGATGAAATGACTGGTCCAAGCTCTCAGGTCTCATGTGAGATTTCTAGTTTTATCACTTTCGTTGTGTCTCTAGGACCTTTGCCTTAGCAAATGGTTTTTATTAAAATCTGAGTGGATAAATTCTCACTTGGAAACTGAAATAATGAGCAAACAACTTTACTTCCTTTTATCTTAAACATTGACTAGAATTTTGGACCCTAAAGGAAAAATACCAAATCCCTTTAACCAATAGTCTCTGAACTCTTCCATTATACAGCAAGCTTGTACAGTACTAAATTTCTTATGGCCCAATTAAATTCCAATATTCACTGTACATGTGTGTGAGTGGGGTGTTTGTGTACAGAAGGGGACGACAGTTCCAGTGAAAAGAGCAGAGGGAATGATCCATGTTTTTAAATCAGTATTATTTAGTCTAATAGTGTACTGAAAGGAAAGGAAATAAATGGGCAAAACCTGAGCCAAAAAGGAAACGGAAAGTTTTAAATTAGACTGGAATTTTTTAGTCCAGCCTCACCAGCCCAAAAAAGAGAGCAGGATGGCATCAGATGCACAGAACTCATCGATTCTGGCAGCTTAGATGTTGTAGGCCTTTGGAACACTGATTTCTGACAAATGAAAAGGGAGCTCCTCATGGGAGCACATAGATACAGAAGAGAAAACCAAGTAAGTGTTGGTGAGAGCCTGGTTTTCAATGACACATCGATAAGATATGCATGAAGGATAGTCATTAATGAGAAGAAGGGTTTCTATATTCTCATCCCGCCTCACTTGAATTTTCCTACTAGGTATTCATTCTCTCTTCTGGTATGAACGTCTGTATTTTCTTTGGGAAACCACCTCTGCCTCAGTGTGTATGGGTCGGTGGGACTGCCAGCTTTGAGGGATCCTGCTGTGTCCTAGCCAAGGAGATAGCGCAAGACTGAGGCTCCGTCCGAGCAGAGCAGAGTGACACACGGTTGGAAAACACATTGGTCTGACTCATCACAATAGCAGTGCTTTCAGGAGACTGCCCACAAGATTCTGCTTCATAGAACGCTCTTCTCCCAGAGTGGCTGATTCCTGTCATTTTTCAGGCTAGCATTTAAACCTTTCCTTCTAGTCATTTACCTTTTAATTTTTACGTATTTGTTTTTTGGCTTTATTTGGCCAAAGTGGGCTTTCCATATTTGCAAACAAAGGATCCTAGGGAAAAACATCCTAGACATTACCTAGTGGGTTACTTAATGCAGTTATAGCTAGATTATGGATTCATTTTAATTTGTTTTTTAAAATAAGTTACAGTATTTTTACATTCTATAAAACTTTGGAATTTGAGAAAAACTATAATTTAATTTTCTTGTATCATGCCAACTGTAATGAAGAATTCAGAAATAGTGTAAGATTCTAAATAACATACCATGCCAGGGAAAGGCATATAAGGGGCCCAGGGATATGCTAAAATTAACCTAATCCAAGTATAGGATTTCTTTTGCTAATTGAGGGGATGTCTATAAAGGAGAAAGTAAAGATGAAAATCAAATTAAAAAAATGCTAATAGTTAACATACAGTGACTTAAGGGATATGAGAATAGATATTTTAAGCATACTTAGGTGTGGCTATTGTGTTATGATTACATAAGAAAATACTCTTTTTATTTTTTGAGATATACTATTTTATTTAGGAGAGAAATAGCATAATACCAGGATTTTCTTTAAAAATATTCCAGCAATAAAAACCATATCGTAGGAATCATGAAATCTGAAACAAGCATAGCAAACATGCTGATGACCTCATGTGCATGGGCTAGGTCATTTCAGTTGGGTCGAACTTTTTGTGACCCCAAGGACCATAGCCCTCCAGGCTCCTCTGTCCATGGGATTCTCCAGGCAAGAATACTGCAGTGGATTGCCACTTCCTGACTTCATGGGGTCACTCATAGTAGTAACATTTTCTCTGTTTTTGTGGATGCTTGGAAATTCCCAAAATAAGAAGCTTAAAAATAATTGAAGGAGTAAGATGTACAAACTTCCAGCTATAAAATAACTAAGACATGAGGATATAATGTACAGCATAAGGAATAAAGTCAATAATATTGTAATAACTCTGTATGGTGACAGATGATAACTAGACTTACCATGGTGATCATTTCATAATGTATACAAATATTGAATCACTATGTTGTTCACCTGAAACCAATGTAATATTGTATGACAATTATAATTAAATAAAAAAATAGAGTGAAACACCTTTAAGAAATGAATTCATCTGTGTTTGTGTATTCTTGCTCTGACATTTAGATCCTTTCATCATTTTTTAAAGCACCTTGAAAATTGTGTCTTTCGACAGTAGTTTTCATCCTATCTTTTGTAATTTATTCAGTTTTATGATTTAGAAAAAATTTGCTTATTAATGATGACCTGCTGACAGTAAATTACTTTATTAAGCCCTTTCTTTGAAATATACCCCCTCCTCTAATACACCCATCTATACCCAAAAGAAAACCAAATGGTAGGAATGCAAAATGAACAAGCAAAAGCCTATGCTTACCTAACTTGATCTTTGGGTTCACTTTTTTAATGCTAAAATTACATGCCACCAAAGACATCTTACTAAGTGTCCTCTGGAGGAAGGAATAGCAGATGAGAGGGAATGAAAAAAAACAAATGTCCTTTAGTGGGGAGAAACATTACTTTTCAAGTATTCAAACCCATACTAAAGATGTAAAGGTAAAGGATTATTAAATACTCATAATCTTTGCTTTATTGTTTATGTTCAGGTATTTTTAAAAACCCAAAGCTAGCCTGGTAAAATCCTATTTTATTCTTATTGCTTTTATTTTTTAATAGCAGCCAATCATGGAGAACAGGAATCACATAGAACAAAATGAGTCACTATCTAAACAATGAGAATGCTAGTATGAATGATTCTTGTACATAAATTAGACCACAGTACTTCATTCTCCTGCTTGAGTATGGCTAATACAGTCCATCCTCTTGATTTTTGCAATGTTTACTACAATAATGAACAATTTGGTTAATATGCCTCTAAAAATTGATTTTGTTTGTCCTCTAATATTTTGTATTAATAAGAATTTCTCTTTAAAACATAGCTGGTTCTGCCTCATCAACCTCAGACTTTCATTTTAGAGTGGATCTTCTAATTATAAAACCATCCGGCGACAGTTTGGACAAAAATGGCATTCTCGTTAATACTTACCACAAAAGAATATCAATGCCTGAGTTTATACCAATGCATGTCCCCCACCTAAAAAATGGGGGAACCTGTAGAAGTTAGTTATGATATGATTTCACCTAAAACATTTGATACAGTCTCACTATTTCAGAGAAAAATATAGGTTCTAAGTATTCAGATAGGAATATAATTTGTTAAAAAAGTTCAGATAGTTTTATACGAGTTCATTTTCAGAGGCAAACAGATCTTGAAATGTTCTGATGATAGGCTACACCAATTGGCATTTTCTCAAACATTCTGCTAAAAGAAAAGAGGGAAGTTTGATAACATCAAGATCAGCTTCCCTTTTGTAAAATTTTCTTAAATCATAACTTCTCTTCTATAGGAACAAAAGCAACATGGCCCTATTTCAAAATGGGGACAAATAAATATTAAATAGAACTGAAAATGACTTCAATGAGTTTGTTTCATATGGTTCTACAACATGACTACATGAATGTTATGTGGACTTGTTTGGAATTACTGAAAAAGCAACAGGAAAAAGCACACGGTACTTTTTGTTTTTTTTTCTTTCTGTTTTGTCTATGAATGAAGGGAAAGGTGATATGTTAAAATATAAGAAATGTTATTAACTGTCCTCTACTCATGGGAGAAGCAAACTGTAGCTAGCTTGTGTTTTATATTCCCTTAGTTTCAAAAAATGATTTGAGGCAGGTATAAGATTTGAAAGCAAGGGTGTAGCTACTGCCGAGAAAGAGTCTCTGCAGTACTTGCGAACTCATGAAAGGATTTTCTCTATCCTTGTTTTATGTGCCTTTGTAGCTCTCAAACTACAATGATCTCGTAATGGTTCAATAGCAGAAATGGGCCTTCTGCTGTTAGGGGTAGCTCAGCAAATAGTATTGATCAGTGATGTTTGCAAAGTATTTGATCTCTATGGAAAATTTTCCTCCATCATTCATTCCCTCTTCCAAAGCTGTCTGATTTATCCTTCCTATAGGTTCTGGTCCCAGGTGTGTGAGTGCAGCACCCAAAAACAGCACCCATGAGAAGGACGAATCAGACAGTTTTGGTGGGCTCTCCAAAGAAGTGAATCTCTCTGTCTGAGGATTGCACACATCTGTGCAATAATGAATTAGAAGTTTAGGGGCTAATTCCATAAATTAGCTCCTAAAACACATAAAACTAGTTGATGTGCTTAAGGAGTGAATTTTTAGCAGTGAAAACAAATAAGTAAGCAATCCACCTCTGATGGTATTGGGTATGGGAATTCCATCCATCTGAGAGCCTAGAAGATGGACTGTTAATGATGTATAACCAGGTTGGGGGAAAAAAGAGGATCTAGAAATGACCAGGACAAAGATACTTTTTCTAGGTATAGTAAAGATTTCATTAATTCTTTAATTTAGGGGAGTGTTGGAAAGCACCACCAGAACTGAACTACATAAAATACTTTTTTTTCTACCATGCAACATACTGTTTGGGATCTTTGTATATATCCATTTGTTCCTAAATTATTTATTTAGTAAATTGCACACTGTTCACTCTATTATTATTTTTTTATGTTTTTTTCCCTGATGTAGACCATTTTTAAAGTCTTTATTGAATTTATTCAATAACATATTGAAAAACTCTACAGTTTATGTTTTCTGTTTTGGTCTTTTGGTCATGAAGCATACCACTGGGGAAGTCTCTCTATTATTCTTTTGCTGCCATATTATGGTTCAAAATTTAAAAGCTGTCCCTGAAATTGTGAGAGATGTCTAAATCCAGTTGTGTTCTTTAGGACAGGCTACACAATGATAGCACAATTAACTGCATTGTACCACTCAGCTCTTTTAACTGTTAAAGGTTTACCTCTAGCTCATAAGGGATCTCTTGAAGGTCACGATCACTTTCCAGACCAGCTTCCAAGAGTCCAGGGGTGCTTCCTTCTTATAGCTACATCATTTGGAAAGTGAGGTTTCTAGGGCCATGAAAAGAAAAGGTGCTCTTAAAAACTTAGACTAAGAGTGACAAATTTCATTGCTTTTCAAGCCCAGTGGTCAGCACCAGTTATGTGGCTCCAACCCAACCACAGAAGAGAGTGGAAAATAGATGAGAGCCACATAAAGGTTCATGAGCACGCTTGTCCCTGCCATATCTAATTACCACAAGGAAAATTTGTGCTAAGAATATCTAGGCAGAGTAAGTAATACCTCTCCTAGAAGTTTTTCTCGAGCATTAGCAAATATAAAATCTTGGGAGTGCTTGTTGAAAGAGAAGATTCCCAGGCCAATGTGTCAAGTTTGGCTTAGTGTGGTTAAGGTAAAACTAGTGCCATAATCAAGCTTACTGTGCAAACATAAGGGCTTCCTTGGTAGCTCAGCCGGTGAAGAACCCACCTGCCAACGCAGGAGATGCAGGAGACGTGGGTTTGATCCCTGGGTCAGGAAGATCCCCTGAAGAGGGACATGGCAACTCACTCCAGTATTCTTGCCTGCGAAACCCCATGGACAGAGGAGCCTGGTGAGGTACAGTCCAAGGGGCCGCAAAGAGTTGGACACGACTGAACACACACTTGTGTACGCTCTAAAGGTACGTGAGTTGCATGATGTCCATGGAAAGATTCTGCATCGAAGTGTAATGTAAAAGTCTCTTTAGGGGACTAGGATGTACATGAAATGAAACTAAAATTCAAAAATAAGTCATATGGAACAGTCAGTATCTTTTTGAGTCACTTCTTCTATACCACAAGGAGTCCATTCTATGCTACGGTCCTCAGAAGTTGGACAAACACCCTATCAATGTCCTGTAAGTATGAATGCAGCACTGCCCAATCCTGTCTGTGAAGAACCGTGTTAGATCAGGATGTTCGTCCGGGCTTCTTACTTTCTTCTCAGGTTTTCTTCTCTTGCCAGTTGCTCTTGGAGAAAAAGTGCTAAAGGGGAAACATGTTTACTTCTCCTCCAAACTCTAAAATAGGGTCTTTTCATTCTTTCTTTTCTTCTCAGATTGTTACTGAGGCTTTATGCCCATCAGTTGTTATTCTTTGGAGAGAAAACTAGAAGAAAAAAAAAATTAGGTGATAATATGGGCAAATTTAAGTGTAGGCATGCACGAAAACTTCTTGAAAATCAGGTTGCGGTATGCATTCTTATTTTAGATTTGCCCCTGTTAACATCTTCTCAATAAGCAGGTGCATACACTTCCCCAATCTGTTACTGTTGTTTATTTAGCCTGTATGCTTCAAAATCGACTGATGGATGATACCCAACCAGCTTGAAGCTTGACTTTCAGAAACCAGAGCCTTGAAGTTTTAACGAGACTTTCTTAATGTGTAGTCCAACGAATTTGTTAGAATAGGAACACATCTCTCAAAGATACCATAAAAGTATCACATTTGTATGTTAATTTTAGTTTAACAAATAGGAAAAATGATGATGAGTAATAGCTCTCAGCTTTCAGATAGTTCTTTTCATGTTCAAAGTGCTTGACAAACATTAATTAAATCACTGGCAGTCAAATTAGATAAATATGTTCCCTGTATGTGCATAACTATACCTTCCATACACACAGTCTTCTAAATCCCATCACTGCAGATCAAACATTTTTTTTTTTGCCATCTGAACTTGGTTGGCTGACACTGATTCTAAGCAACAGATAATTACTGGAAAGGCTAATCATCAGCAGAGATTATGTAAGCTTTCTTTGTTTTTAAACAAAAACACGAATTTATCCTTGATAAAAGGTACAGGATGAACCACAGCATAAAACATTTCTGTATCTAGGCCAGAAGGTAACAATGATAAAGCAAATTTTCTTGTATTACAGCACTGGAATAGCTAAACCCTAATTTAAAGAAATCATTTCATCAACAGAGTACATTTTATGCTTCCTAGGCTAACTGATGTTTTTGGCCTCTTTAGCACCAAAAATGAGAAGACTTTTCAGGCTAAATATGGTGTTGATTTCAGCAATATGGTAATTGTTCATTAATGCTAGGAATCCTTGGTCACTACTGATTTGAGAAGCATTTGGGGCAGCAAATTAAACACAGTATATGCCTTGATGATTTTTAGAATAACTTATACTTACTTTTTCTTCACTGAATTTAATGAAGCTTTCCAGACCATCCCAAGAGATTAGTTGCTCCCAACTGGACCCCCTTAAATGAAGAATATTCCAAAGAAAAAAGACTGCTAACAGCATTCCATCTTTAAATAACACCTAACAAATTAACACAGTCTACCCATGTACATCAGACAATTGAAAGAAGGCATGCACACGCATCCATAGACAAACCTTAGCCAGACTCAGGCTTGGTTTCCTCAGATGCAAAAGCTGTAGAGCTACAAATGAAGGGGACTAAACTTGCTTCTTTCACTCTGTCTGCCAAAAACTAGTCTGGTCTGTCTCCAGGGAAGAAAGGTACTTGTTAATTGTTTTACAAGTTGCTGAACCAAATTGTCTAGTTCAACCAAATTGGCTTTTTGGAAAGACTTTGAGAAAGCATCTGCTGGAATTGTGATAGCTGTTCATATGAATCTCCCACAACGGTCTTTGTTTCTTTTTTAGAGAAGTGCTAAAATATGAGAAATCCCTCATTACTATTGAAAACCTGGAGTTCAGCAAGGTTAGGTGATGTGTTCAAGGTAACACCCACAGCCCTGCGGTTTAGATCTGACAGGTGGCAGTAATGGAACCATAACCAACATGGTACTATATCTGCCTTAGTGTTTCTACTGTTAGACTCCTGCCACACCCCAGGAGTAAGAAGGAACTTTTAAAAAAATTTAATTTATTTAAATAAAAAACAAAACCGAAAACCATTTTCCCTTTTCTCTCATTCTCAACTCCCATCTCTGGCAAACACCAATCTGTTCTCTGTATCTCTTAACTTGTTTGAATTCATATAATTCTTTGGGTAAATACCCAGAAGTGGTATTGCTGGGCCATATAATACTTCTACTTTTAGTTTTTTTGGGACCCTACATACTCTTTTCCATGGTGGCTGCACCAATTTGTACATTCCCATCAGCAATGCACAAGGTTTCCCTTTTCTCCACATCCTTATCAACACTTGTTATTTCTAGTCTTTTTGATAATAGCCATTCTGACACGTGTGAGGTGATAGCTCACTGCAGTTTCAATTTGCATTTCTCCGATGATTAATGATGTAGAGCCTCTTTTCATGTACCTGGTGGCCATCTGTATATCTTCTTTGGAAAAATGTCTATTCAGACCTTCTGCCTATTTTTTTAATCAAAATTATTTTTTGCTACTGAGTTGTATGAGAAAATATTCACAAATATTTTCTTCCATTCAGTAAGTTGCCTTTTCATTCTGTTGATGATTTCCTTTGCTGTGCATAAGCTTATTAGTTTGATCCAGTTCCACTTGTTTAGTTTTGCTTTTGTTGCATTTACTTTCAGTGTCAAATTCATAAAGTCATCACTGAGACCTAAGTTAAGATTACTGCTTACATTTTCTCTGAGGAGTTTCATGGTTTCAGGTCTTACATTCAAGTCTTTAATCCATTTAAGTTAATTTCTGTATATGGTACAAATAACGGTTAGTTTTCCTAACACCATTTACTGAAGAGTCTTGTTCTTTCCCCATCATATATTCTTGGCTCTTTTGTCATAAATTAATTGACTATACATGAATAGGTTTATTTCTGGGCTCCCTCCTCTCTTCCACTGATCTATGTGTCTGTTTTTTTATATAAATACTACACTGTTTTAATTACTATAGCTTTGTAATACAGTTTGAAATCAGGGAGCAATGATTCCTCCAGCTTTACTCTAATTTCTCAAGATTACTTTGCCTACCCAGGATCTTTTACACTCTGTACAGATTTTAGGACTGTTTGTTTTATTTCTGTGAAAAATGCCTTTGGAGTTTTAAGTAAACTCGTAATTACATTTAGAGCAATGAATCACTGGTGTGACTGATTTTGGGCCCAGAAAAACATGTAAGATATGTTTCTATGGTATAAGTTTGTTCTCCCTTCAGTATAGAGACAAAAAATTAGACCTGACTGGGAGTGTTTAACATAGATTTAAAATTTTGATACTAGCCTAAATGTAAATGACCTAAAAGGTAAATTGCACAGCTGAGTAGTACTGATTCTTACAGTCAAAGTTCTTACAGTCTCAATTTCCTCACTTCTCAGCACCTTACTCTATGGGAACTCTTCTCTTGGAGGTCACACATGACATTTTTCTTGTTAACTATACCAGCTCTTACTTAATGCTTATTCTCCTTGACCTTTTTGCTGCATTTGACACTGTGGACTCTCCCCACCCAACACCGCCTACCACCCCTCATAAATACCCATTACTTGATCTCCTTGACATTTTGTCTTCCTTGCTAACCTTGCCTGTCAACCTTGTCTACCTCACATCACCTCCTGCCTGGATTATCACACAGGCTTCCATCTGGTCTTACAGGTTCTAATCTTCCCTCCTCTAATCCTGAATGCCAGAGTGACTAATCTTCCAACTATCTGTACTTTAACCTGACCTTAAAAATCCCTTCTTACCTACTAGAATTTGCTTACCTTTCTTATTTCATCTTTCACTTTCCTTCGGAAACACTTGGTCTTTTTTAGTCTTAAGGACACTCAGTTTGACCTCCTTGAAGTGAAGTGAAGTGAAGTGGCTCAGCCGTGTCCGACTCTTTGCGACACCATGGACTGTAGCCTACCAGGTTCCTCTGTCCATGGGATTTTCCAGGCAAGAATATTGGAGTGGGTTGCCATTTCCTTCTCCAGGGGATCTTCCCAACCCAGGGATCGAACCCAGGTCTCCCACATTGCAGGCAGATGCTTTACTGTCTGAGCCAGCTAGCTCTCTCCCTGAACTGCCCTTCCCCAAATCCTCTCTGGACTGGTTCTTTCTTTCATTCAAGCCATTGTTTAAATGTTCCTTAGAAACATCTTGCCTACTTTTCATATACTCATTTTGACATCCTCATGTTTTCTTTTCTTTGGGACAATTATTACTACCTGATAGTAGTGTATTTATTTGTTCCTCTCTGTCTCTCCTATGTGGAATGTAAGCTTCATGAGAGGAGGAGCTTTTTATTTTACTGCTTTACCTCCAGAACTTAGAACATGCTTAAAGGTCGATGAAAAGTTGTTAAATGATGAGTAGTATCCATGAGATCATTTACAATTCATTCAACTCTGTTTCCCACTATTTCTATATAAGCACACTTTACAGTCCATCCAGGTTGGAATCACCATCCATGGAATGTATCCTCTATTGTGTCAGTTGTGTTGACCTTTATTATCCAAGCAGATTATAAGCTTATGAAAAGCTGAGGTCCTTTTTATACTTTTCTAGCTCTCCAGGCTAGCAGCGTGCTGAAGAGCATTTGGTATGTATTTAACAAACACTTACTGATTTATTTCCAAGTGTAACATTATATACTGCACTATTGAGCACTTTTACATCAGTGGGGCTGAAATGGAAAAAGAGATAGGTCTACCATAAAATAGCAAAGGACCCATGAAAGTGTGAGAGATTTTTTTTCTTACCTTCTAATTTGAGTAGCAAACTAAACTTTTCTGAAATGAGGATGTGATGAATAGGAAGGTATACCTTGGGAAAATTTTTTCTTCCCTCTCTAGCAACTGACAGCCTGTATGTACCGTTTGAAGCCTGATGATCTTCGAATTCTAAGGGGTAAGGTCTATGTATACTGTTACTGACACATCACAACCCTAGAGTCATCTTGAACTTCTTACTGATCTTTGATTCCGTATTAGAATCACTAAACCCAAGTCTTTTCCTTAGTCACATTTATGTCTATCATTGATTTTTAAATTCCACTTGCTATTTCAAAATCTAACAAATGGTCTCCTGTTTCATTTCCACTCCTCTCCCTCTGCCAAATTCAAAATGATATTTCATTAGATCAAACCTAAATTATTCAGGCTCAAATTCAGGTCCTCTATCAATGATTCTACCCTATCATTTCACCTTTGTTTTCTCTTGTTTCCAAAACGAAGCTCTTCTTTTGATTCATCTGATTTCCTAACTTTTCCCCATTGTTAGCTTGCTTATTTTCTCCCCAGGGCCTTTGTTCAAGCAGTTTCCTTTACCTTTTTCCTATAAACCAAATCCAGATTTTACATTTTCCTTTGTTGTCTTTTAAGAAGGCGTCCCTTGATCTACATGGTTAATTTCCAATTTAAGATTTGGATTCTATAATTGAATCCTTTGTTATTAATTATGAATTATTTATTACTTTATGTTTCATATTTTATTTCCCTAGTACTGTTGTAATTTTCTTGGCAATAGAGACTTCATAATACTTACAATCATGCACAGCTCTTGGCACCTCCAAGGATGAATGTGTTTGGCTGTGACATGACCCTAGTGTCCTGGCCAGAATTGCTTGGAACAAAGACGAACCCTGACCAGGTGAGATGGAGCTTATGCAAAAGGAATGGTTGAAATCAGTGGGACGATATGACCTCTGATAGCAAAACTTTCCTAGTTAACGCCATGTATAATTTCATACATCACTTAGGCCATGTAGGAAAAACTGCAGAGTCAAAGACCTCTGATGTGTAATAACTTTATGTGACTAGTAACTATAACCCAGATGCTGGCAGATAAGTGAGTCAGAAGATCTGAGTTTGAATTCTGACTTTGTTTCCAATTAATCTGGGTAATACTGAGTAGTATTTACCTTTTCTGGATGTCAGTTCTTCAACTGTAAAATGAAAAGATTAGACTCCAGATGATATTAAGGACTAGATAAGGTAATTATAACATTGTAAGCCTGGATTTCCAGAGCAGTGAAACGGCAGCCATAGCCTTTGGAGTTAGTTCTTCTTATACTTGTTCCATGGATAGGATTTACTAGCTTTATGTGTTTTTAGGAACACTCACTTTCAGCTTTTGGCATTTATAGTTTTCTGTTTCCCAATTTGTGTTAAAGGGGATGGACAGATGGTTGATTAGGCTTTCACATGCTTATAATGCTGTTGTTCAGTTCAACAATGGTTTTAAACTTCAAGGGTCTACATAGAGCCTGGATTTTGTTTAGAATGTAAGATAGTTTTTACTCTTCAATTTAAGGATAATAATGTTTACTCACATAATTTAAAGCAACTTGTGGATGTAGCTCCAAAGGCCTAATCAGTTTCCCTCATTTTGTTATGTTTAATTCATTTCCACATCACAGCCCAACTCTTCCAAGTTGCAGTTTTTAAAATGAAGTTACCGGAGTTCTAGTTACATTTGCATGTTTTGCTGCCTTCAAACTCATTTAACCCACAAGAGCTCTCCAAATACAAAACCCTTTGATTCGGAATCACAGAAATTGAAATGTGGGAGAAACACATTCCTCCTTTTACAGGTAAGAAAACAGATCTAAAAGATCCTGGTGCTCTTCTGCTGAATATGAATTTTAAAAATAAAAAGAGCTAAAGTGAGGTTAGATTGCAGAGAAAACAACAGGCAAAATGTGTGAACTTTAATCCCCAACAGGACCTGTGTCATTTAATATATTAATGCACAGAAAAAGATTGGATGGGACCCATGCAAGTCTAAGATGGTCATCACTGCTATTGCTCAGGTTTGGGATATTTTTTTAATACTTTATTTGGCTGCACTGGGTCTTAGTTGTGGTAATTGGGATCTTCCATCATCATTGTGGCATTCAGGATCCTTTTTTACTTTCTGCATGCCAGATCTAGTTCCCTGAGCAGGAATCGAACCCAAGCCCCCTGCACTGGAAGGACCAAGTCTTAGCAACTGGACAACCAGGGACGACCCAGTTTTGTGATTTTTAACTACTTCAGAGACTCTTCAGGTGAGTGGGGTCGCGCATATGCATTTGTTTAACTCCGACACTGCATCTGAAGTTATTTGGAGCAGCGAGAACAGAAAAGACGCTCAAAATGTAGGTAAAGAAAGAAGCGAGCCTTTCCACAGGGTTCCGAGGTGACCAGAGGGAGGGAAATTAGAACGCGCTGGCAGAGCAGGCGCTCAGGAGATGGGAGCTACACGGCAGGTAGCGCTGGCAGGGAAGAAGTCCAGTCCGTGCGGGGACCCTGAGGCTCCGCAGACAGGGGAGAGGAACGGGGACCACGAGAGAAGGGATTGGCAAGAAACTGCAAACTGAGGCTGACCCAGTGAGCAGCGAAGATCTTCTAGAAAGAAAAGAAGGCATGAGAGCTTACAACCAGACTAGGGGTTGAGGAAAGTGTACTAAAAACCTTCAGGGGAAGACAGGGGTGCGGGCCAGAGATGGGAAAGGTGGGGAGGTGGGCGGCAAAGCGAGGTGCGTGAACAGGTAAAAAGAGGTGCGGGGGTCCAGAGCCCACACGTGGTAATCTCCAGAGGGCGGGAGCGGCCGCTGAGTCAGGGACCCGCAGCGTCCCGGCAGCGCTGGAGGCGGGGTCTTGAGCGCGTGGGCGGACCCAGTGGGCGGGGCATGCGCCTGACGCGCCCCGAGGCCGCTGCGGCCGCGGGCCGGGCGGGGCGGCGGCGGCGGCGGCCGCGGCCGCGGGGGAGGGGCCCGGCGTCAGCGCGTCGCCGGCTGGGCCGCGCCGGTGGCCAGGAGGGAGAGACTGGGAGGAGGAGGAGGAGGTGAGTAGGCTCCGGGCTGGGGAGCCGCGCGGGCCGGCGGGGAGGCGGGGAGCGCAGCCCCTCCCCTCCGCTCCAAGGCGCCCGCCTCGCGGGGCCGCGCGGCTCGGAGTTCCCAGAGGGGTTTTGGCGGCGGCGGCGGCGGCGGCGCAGGGAGCCGGGGGAGGGGGGGGGCGGAGCTGAGGGCCGCGCGGGCGGCGTGCTTCCCGGGCGCACGCGCTGCGCTGGCGGTGCCGCGGCAGCCGCGCGCCCTGAGCCGGGCACCCGGGCTGCTGCGTCTCAGTCCTGCTGCACACTGGCCATTTTCTGACTCCCTTTTCTTGGGTTCTGCGTTTTCTGCGAGCCGGCTTCCCGCAGCTCCGCGCGCCGCTGCCGCCTCTTCGCTCTGCCGCGGGAGTGGGTGGGGGTGCGTCGCCTTCTGGCTGGGAGGAGGGGGCCAGGTTCCCGGGCTCGGCCGCAGGGCCCTCCTCGCTGATCTGGAGACGGCCGGGCCGGCGGTCCTTCGCGCCGCGCGCCCGCAGGCCTGCCCGAAGGACCCTTTGCGTCTGGCCCAGTTGTCGCCCTCACTTTCCTGACCTCAGGAGCCCCTTACTTAGTCTGCAGAGACTTAACGACCTCACTCACTCTGAGCACCCCCGCCACTTCTCTCCTGTGAGGATCCAGCATACACTTTGTTCTAATCGGGATCCAGGCAGTTTGTCCTGGTGGAAATGTTCCCGGAATTAATCCTGTAAATCCAGACACGTACCCAACAGCGAAGTTGCAGTACTATAGTAATTTAACCTTTAGTCTCGGGCGAGGTGTTTTTTTTTTTTTTTTTTTTTTCCCCTTCTCCTCTCTGGCGAAGGCAACTTTATAGAGTCTTCTGAGAACTGTACTGCATTAGATTATCTTCGAGATAATTCTTAAGTTAGCGCCTGGAGGCAGTGTGATGGGAGGTTCAAAGAGAAGGCTATGCACTTTTTCCTCCACCGTATCACAGTTTGAAGTGGAAAACGTGCGTTGACGGTGATTTTCCACATGAGGTGGGTTGCAGAGTGCAGCCCCCGTGAGCCGTGGCTCGCCTTGGTTCCTGGGTGCTACCCCTGAAGTTGATTTTAAAGCTCAACAGAATGGTCAGGTAAAGGAGCTGCTCAAAGAAATCCAGTGTAATTCAATAGAGCCATTTTATTGGATTCTATTAACCTGTTTAACCTTAAACTAAAGCGTGGCGGGAGTTTCATGTAGGAACCCACATACAAAGTGTAATACCGAATTTTAATTAGTGCGTTCCAGGTTTGATGTGGAATAGTCTCCTCAGCTCGCACTGCCTTTATGCATTTTCCTTAGGATCTTGTTTTAAAGAAACAGTTTTAGTATAGAGGGTGGGCGGAGTACCCTTTGAATCAGGAAACTTTCTTTGACGAACTTGAAAACTGGATAGGTAAACTCTGAACCTTGATACTGAGATAAGGTAGGAAACTGAAGTTTATAGCATTACCACTTCGAGAACTTAAGGCTTCTTTACTCTTGTTTTGAAACCATGTTGACGTCTTGATTTCACTGACTGCAGAAATACTGAATTTTCTGTGCGTGAGGAACTTCAGCACCTGATGATTAGTTATTGATTATTAACTTAATCCAGCGTCATTATTTTGCAGAAAGTAACCCAAGTTTCCTGAAGAGATTTAACATGAACTGAAGAGAACTAGTTGACTTAACTGAACACTTAAGTAGATAGATACTTTAGACCTCCACAATGGATACTTTTGTACCAAAATTTGTTTTGATTTTGATGTCTTAAAAGCCAAATAATTACTGACTTTTAATTTTTTCCCCATATTTTGAGTATATGCCTTAGTTTGTGATTTGGACTCATTATATACAAATTATATTTAAGGAGTGTTTACATTTTACCAATTGAAACAATAATTTCCAGTTTGTTTGAATTTTGTAACTATTTTCATTTCAAGAATGTTTATTCATATTCTTGATTCAGGTAGTCTGTGCCAATTCCAGGAGCTTGGCATTTCAAGAATCCTAGAGTTGTGATGTATGTAACTTTGATACAATAAAGAAGAAAAGTCTGTACGCATGTAGTCATTGAATTCCAGCATCCTCAGCATCCCTTTTCTTAGTGGTCCTCAACACAGAAGTCTGGAGTTCTTGCTGGCCTGGGGTGAATTCTTTGCATCTCCCACTGCAGTGGTTACTGCAGGCGTTTGTAGAGACTTTCTGGCTGGTGTGCACTTTCCCTGGTGGGGGCTTCCTGTAAGATGGACTGCGCTTTATTCGTCTGTGTATGCTTCATGTCAAGTGTAGTAGGTCCTTTGTAAATGCTTGTGGTTTTGTTGGATTTAATCAAACTTAAGGTAGCAGAGTGTCTGGAAGTCATGAATGATGATATTATAAACTTGAAATATCTCATTTCCGTTTTTGTGTTGAATCAGATACTCTGTTAGGCTGAATTCCAATACTGAAAGAGGTAGCATGTATCTAATATTTTAGAAAATTTGAGGAAAAAGCTTAACATTGAGAATTCTGTTCTTTAATATACGTTATCCACTGTGAAATCGGGGAAACACACTGTTACTTAAACTTTTTGATAGGACACCACGTAGAGCTAAAATAATGAAGTTTTTCTACTGGAGCAAAGTTTGAAAATTGTGAATTGAATGATCCTAATTGTTACCATAGGCCACATTTTAAGGCCACATTCATTTCACTTTATAAAGATATATTTTTCAGTATATAAACTCCTGGAAGCAACATGACTTTCAGAGTTCAGACTACGTTTACAAGCTGTCCTTAAATGATACTTTAAACAGTTTTTGGCTGATGTGATGTGCTTCACGATGGATATACTGAAAAAACAGAGCAAAAACCCCAAACGAAAACAAAAAAACCAAGACCCCACTATATTTTCTTTTTCTCTTAGACTTATATTTTCTTTAATAGATTATTATAATGTTTTGTTTATTTAAAAAAAATGAGGAAAATTTTCAAGCAGTTCTTTTGGAAAGTACCACCACTCCACCATTTGAATAGCCTTGGCAAATAATGTTTGGTCAAATGCAAGGCTGTTTCCATAGTGTTATTTCTGTTTGAATATGTTGAGTTATATAAATAGTAGTCTTCACAGGGACATTGTCTTTGGACTACATGCACTTTTTCCCCCTCTCCTGGCACTGTTACTAAAAACAGCTGTATAGTAAAGTATGTATGTGTTGTGTATGTGTTAGTTGCTCAGTCGTGTCTGACTCTGCGACTCCATGAACTCCTCTGTCCATGGAATTCTCCAGGCAAGAATACTAGAATGGGTTGCCATTTCCTCTCCCAGTGGTAGAGTATGATGGTGCTTAATTATAGGGAGCAAATAATTTCTCTTCTATCATTGCTGGTTCCTATGTCAGTCCCAGGCTACCTGGCCTATCCACTCCCCGTTCTGTCTTTTCTACCCAGTTTTTGAACTGATTTTTAAGACTGAAAATACCTTAAGATCCTCAGCCCCTTCAGGAAGTGAAACCTGGAATTATTCCAGTGCCCCGAGCATCCATTGCTCACTGAGATATGATGTCTTCTTATATCCTTTGCACATACTCAGTTTGACTATGAGATTCTCATTTTGAAAAACGCTTTTACTCATCAGGAGTTTTGAAACATATGCCATAAACATCTTGGGGAAGTATATGTAAAGCATGTAGAATATAAATATAGATTTAGATGGAGTTAGGTTATAGAATCAGACAATTGGTAAGAATTAGTAAGAATGTCTAGTCCTTTTCTCCCACTCTTGAAGGTCACACTTAAGTCTTTTAAATTTAAGAATATAATTTTGAGTATTTATTTTTAAAAGTAAAGCAATTCCACAGTCTTTCCTTGCTATTAACTAGTCCATAGAGTTGATGTGTTTCTTGTATTACTCTTTTGTGTGTTTCGGATCCTCTGCGGACCTGAACCTTGTCTTGAGCCTGCTCAAGAGCTGTCCTTGCCTGACCATCTCTGTCTCCTTGCTGTCCTCTCTTCCCTTGGAACTGGGCCCTGGTCTTATCCATGGTGGATGGTTGGGGTCCTGCTTCAATGGTGACAGAACTAGCAGAGTCAGGATGCTTCGATGCTGCTTCTTAGGCTCACACTCACTGGACTGACTTGTCAGATACTGAGAACAGGACAGCTGAGAGCTGGGCTCTTTGGCTGTTATAATTTCAGCTTTTTTGAGGGTCAGCTTTTCATTTGCGTCTGGTACTAGAACACCCTGGTCACATACTCATTACTTCCTGACTGTTCTGCTCTTGGTTCTCTGCCTTCTTAGCTGAGTTACTTACTGGTTTATTTTTATCGAATTTTAGTGGTAGCTAATTATTTTCAAGTGTTTGATTTTCTACCCAGATCTTCTTGCAGTTTTGAGCTTTCATTTGACCAAGTATCTATTATTCCACCAAGTTTCCCATAGCGTGTTTTTTCATTATCTTTCTTTCCTTCTAGACTCTATATTCCTCGAGTGTTGGGACTGAATTTGTGCTGTTCCTGACAGTGTCCTCAGCACTTACTGCAGTACCTGACACATAGCAGGTGATAGACAATACACAAATATCAATTGGATGTAATCAACAGTAAGTCTGTTATCAGTGTTGGAAACCAGTGTTCATATAGAAATTGAGAATTCATATAAGATGTTTAGGCGTTTCATTGCCATCATTAGTACCAGAGAGTCTGTGTATTTTAAATTATAAGCATATCCATATACAAAAATTAGTCATAGTCATCTGGCAGGACATTTGTTTAAGAAGAAAAAGTATGTAGTTTTTACTGTTTATTGTTAGGTATTGCACATTTAGAGTTTTCTTGAGTTTGATTAAATGTATATTTTTTATATTTCTTACAAATAGAAGTTTTATGGCACTATAAAGAAGTGAATTTAATGGCCCTATTTTTGTTCATTAGTAATTATATACTGTAGAGTAAATTCTCGTTAAAAGGCCCTTAAATGCCTGCTTATAAAAAAGAGAGACCTCTTTGATTTTGTTCTCCATACAGTCCCAGTTATTGTACTGAGGCAAGTCATCAAACTCTTTAGTAGTCTAAAACCTTTAATTTGGTTTCAGAACAGTAGTCATGTATTGAGTATCCAAATTACCATGTCTTTAACAAGTAATGCAGACACTTATTAAAAAGGTAATGACCATAACTTTTCTTGTAGAATTTCTTGTGCTAATTTTTTAAAGAGGAGTTTTGAACTAAATTTCCCGTGAAGGCCAAAAATCTCATACTTTTAATGATGGTGAAGTATATGTGTAGTGTAGAGAGAAGGGGGTGGTAATTTTTGTAGTGGTATTTTTAAGTGGACAGTTTACTAATTATATTGAGGTAAACACTTTATAACTCTTAAGAGGAAAACTTCAATTATCTGAATGAAATGAGGTACGTGAAATTAATTCAGATAAGTGAGGGAATCCTTAGTGTAAATGATGCATGCCAAGGGACATGACCTCAATCTTGAATTTTTTTTTTTTTTTTTTTCTATATATCTGTCAGCTGGTTTTACATTACTAGATTCTGATTCTTTTTGGTCATGCTGGGAATCATTGATGGAGGAGGTAAGGTTTGCTCTGTAATTTTTTTTTTTTATCTGCCACAGAGGGAATCCAGAATATGGTATTCTGTGACAAGTGTAATTGCTCATCTCTTGCCTGTAATGCCTAACCTTTTAGGTGGTACACCACAGCCTTCCATTTTGTCACCTTCCTGTCAAATGTCAAGTGTGTGGGGGCACTCCTTGAGAATACAATTGGTTTGAAATTAAAGCCACATTCCTCTGTCCAAGCTCAAGATGTTTTGTATTTCTGCAAGTTCTTACAGCAGGTTGTGAAGGTGAATTGAGCTGGATAAACCTTGATTCTTTTCCTTTCCACCTTGGGGTTTAATGTTAAGCAACAGTTTGTACTGTAAGCCCTTGAAATAGAAACAAACAGTGGGCATAACCCTTGACTTTTGCAAATTCTAACTTGAAATTAAAATTTTTCTGATTGATTAGAGTGCTAGTGTCTTAGGGTAGTGATTTCTGCTGCCATTTACTGAGGTTTGCAGCATTCCTGGGTTACTGGCATCTGAAAGTTATTGTGCAATCTGTAGATAGCCTGTGGCTATCCTCTGGGCCTTTTTTTTTGTTATTTTGTTTTTAAACAGGTAGGCCTATTTTAGCCACAGAGATGTGTGCCATCTGACACCTCTGATAACTGAATTTTATTTCTTTCTTCAACATTACCTATAGATGCTTTACTTAAAGCACCTTAGAACATGGCTTTTTATTTTCAGCATGCACCAGCTTCCTTTTCATCTCTAGATCTTTGAGATGCAAGATGATTCATATGTTGATTGCCTTGGTTAGAGTTGTTATGATATCAGCAAGCTCTGTATACAGACCTTGTGAACAATTCCTAGGTCATTGCCTTCTTTAATATATGCAGGCCATGTAATTGAAGAGTTTAGGCTTCAGGGTGAGTCCAGACTGATTTTGACTGTACCATTTGTGAACAACATGTCTTTGGGGGAAGTTAGTTACTTCTCTGGGTTTCAGTTTTTTCATCTGTAATACTGGAATAATATCAGTTGAGTGTATTGAGTATTTTTTTTTTTTTTAAAGAGAAAGCTTATCTGTATTGATTCATTGTCCTGTTCACAGCTAAGTGTTTAATAATGTGAATTAGTGAACTATTTATCTGGATCATATACTGTTTTAAAGGGAAGTAGACTTTGTTCTAGTTCATGACAGAAATAGTCAATTAGCAAGAATTATTACAAATAGAGGCCTTGCTCAGTTGTCTTGTTCAAAACTATGTAAGACTTTTGTAACCATCAGTCTATTTATATGCAAAGGGTATGTTGATATTTGGTATAGGAAAGCAGAATGTTTACTGTACTCCTAGGAGTGAGACAGACTTGGATTTATTTATATAGATGATCTAACAGTTGGGTCATCTTGGGCAGGGTACTTTACTTTTTTGATTACAAGTTTCATCTGTAAAATGGTATTAAAGCATAAAGAGTTAAGAAGGGAAAAAGGGATAATAAAAAGGTTGTTAAGACTAATATGAGGTAGGCAAAATATTTAAAGTAAAAGTGAAAGCCACTTAGTCGTGCCCAACTCTGTGACCCCATGGACTTTTACAGTCCATGGAGTTCTCCAGGCCAGAATACTGGAGCAGGTAGCCTTTCCCTTCTCCAGGGGATCTTCCCAGCATTGCAGGTGGATTCTTTACCAGCTGAGCCACAAGTAAAGCCAGAAGTCATAAATACTGTAATTATTGACACTTTGGAAGTGTGGCTTTAGTTCTCTGCACTTCAGGCTTCCTCATCTGTGACATGAATGTCAGAGAATTGATAGAGTTACGAGGACTAAATGACATAATACCTGTCAGAGGTCATTATATGTTAATCGCTAGTGTTATTTATATTATTATTAATTCACTTTCAGAACAAAATGGACCAATTTCGAGTTAAAAGGAAATAATTCATACAGGTATTTAGTGTATTTTTTATGGTGGAGGGCATTTACTATGGATTTGAAGATGGCAAGTTATCATTCATTAGCTTTCAGTGTTTTTTTTAAGACAGCAGTAGTCCACAAGTTGTGGTATATAAGCCTGTTGGTCAGTCACTGTGACCCTTTCAGGGGGATCCATTAGGTTAAAACTATCTTTATGGTAATACTAACTTTTTCCTTTTCCACTGTTTTTACATTTGCTCTGCTAATACTAAAGCTAAAACTGAATATCTTAGTAGATATTAAATGTCACTACACCAGACTCTACTAGTAATCATCATATTCTTCACTGCTATGCATTCATGGTTTTTTTTAAAAAAACCCCAAAACAAAAACTCAAGCCTATTTTACTTGAGTGTCTTTAATGAAGCAGTAAAAATTATTAGTTTTATTAAATCTTGAAACTTGAGTGCATTGTTTTAATATTCTGTGTATGATGTTTGAATATTCTATATATGTTTGATATTTCATATGTGTGTGTGTGTGTGTGTGTGTGTATATATATATATATATAAAATGAGACAGGAAATACGCAAAAGGCACTTCTGCTGTATATCCAGAGTATTTTATCTCAAGGAAAACACTTAAGTATTCTTTTGAGTTGCAAGCTGAATTAGCCATATTTTACATGAAGTATCATTTTTGCTTGAAAGATTGAATACCAGACAAACCATGATTATTCAGACTTAGATATCTGGCAGTCATTTTCTTGAAAATGAACAAAGCGATCTTTTGTTCACTTCAGGAGAAAACAATCAACAATATTTGTTGCTGATGATAAAATATTAACTTTCTGGGGAAAATTAAAATTTTGGAAATCTTACCTCAGCTGCTGTGTTCTTGTCAGCTTCTCAGTACTTAAAGAGTTTTCCAGTGGGATGGGTGGTGATGTTATGAATGTGCATTTTTGCTGTGGTGTTAATTATGTCAGGATCTTCAATGTTTATATAACTCAGTGGACATGAACTTGGGCAAAATTCAGGAGAATGTGAGGGACAGGGAGGCCTGGTGTACTATAGTCCATGGGCTCGCAAAGAATTGGACATGACTGGGTGACTGAACAGCAATAACTCAGTGAAACAATATTTTCAAAGTGATCAATATTCCAAAATTATGGCAAAAGACCCTTATAAAAAGCATGTAACAGAATACAGAAAGCTTATGTGCTACTCAATTTCGTATTACAGCTAGCCCACAGACGACGACTCTACTTGTCAAGTTTTGGTGTAGTATCAAAGAACATTCATAATTATCTGAAAATGATATTAATAGTACTATATGCTTCCTTTTTTCTCACTGCTTACTTGTGTGGCGCTGTTTTCATGTAGTTCAGTCAAAACAGGTATCATAACAGATTGTATGTAGAAGCAGATAAGAGAATCCACCTGTCCTCTATTAGGTTAAACATGAAAGAAATTTGCAAAAGTTGTAAAGCCGTGTCATTTTTAACGCTAAAGGTTTTTTGTATAGTAATTTTTCAAAAATATATTCTCATATTAACATGTCATTAAAATTTTAAAATGAATCACTCAGAGGAAAGCAGAGCATATTCTCTCACAAAACTGGAGCTTAATCATTGTCTTGCACATTCTAGAAATGGAAAATAATTCTGTTTCATTCAACAGATATTTGTAGAGTGTATATGAATAAGCAGTTTCCACTCTGCAGGAACTCAGCCTTGATAGAGATGAGAGACATGTCTGCATTTTCAGATACTAGCAGTTTACTGAAACAAGTGCTTTAATAAAATATTTAATGTTGCATTTTTTTTACCTAAAAAAAAGACAGTAAACTCTAAATTCTATTTTATTACCTGATTTTCTTCCCTTTAATCTGTAGAGCAAACCTTTTTTTTTTCTTGTTAATATCTACAGATCTATGATAATAGTGAAAAATTGGAAACAGCCTGTGTCCATGGATGGGAGAATCAGCTTAATTGTGTGGTATCTCATATATCAATTTTTAAATTATAAGTCAAGCTTAAAAAATTTAAGATGAATCAGTAGTTAAAATTTTCTCCTTTAATTCTTAATATAGTAAGTACTGATAATTATGACTCATATTAACAAAAAAAACTCTTGGGAGTCCTCAATTTTCAAGAGTGCACAGTCTTGATACTAAGAAGTTTGAGAACTGTTTAAGGAAATTAGGCTAGATTCATCAAGTGAAAGTTCTAAAATTGTAATATTTTGCATATTCCTTTGGAATATGGACTACTTACCTCTAATTTCTCTTTCTAGTTGTAAAGATATGTCACTTGTTGGAGTTCATTCTCCAAGCAGGCAGAAGTTTCCTGTGTGTGTTTTTAAAAAAGATTTTCGTTTTTATTTAAGATTGATGCTAGCTAGATTGTTGCTACTCAGAATTGAGATAATGGTTAGTGGTGATTCCATCAGTGTATTCATTCTTGATACCACTCTTTTGGTTGTGAGCTGTTCACGCCGTTTTAAGAGCTGTTCTCCATGGCAGGTTCTTCAGGATTGCAGTGAAATCTCCTCTGCTGAAAATAAACTGCCATTTTCTCTGAAGTCTTCACTCTAGGCTAATTTGTCTGCTGTGAAGTCTTCCTCACATTTCATTGCTAGTTTTTAGATGGTCAGTCCACAGCTTATGAATGTGTTTGTGAATTAGTTATTTGCAGTAATATAATATGCATTAGCGATGGGTTCTATAGTGCCATTAATACTATGGACATAGCCTTGTTTTGGATTATTAACATCTTTCTGTAGGGAATTATATTCTGACTCCTGGAAGTCTAGTCAAAATCATTACTTCATTGCAGTCCCAGTGGCAAGAGACCCCCTTTTTCTGCTTGCAATAGAAATAGGAGTGCTAAAGCTTTTTTTTTAAATAATATTAATCTTTATTGGAGTACGGTTGCTTTACAATGTTGTGGGTAAAGCTTTAATATAAGCAAGAGAGGCATTCTGAATCAGTATTCGAGATGCAGGTATCCTTGGGACCCCAGGTGTGTAGAAAGGGTGGTAAGTAGCTCTCAGATGAAGCAGGTATAGAAACTTTGGGCCAACCAGCAATGGTGGAGGGAGAAAAGAGAAAGGATGTTCTGGATGCTGCTTGGGAGTGATACTAATAGATACCTTTTAGTGTCAGTTGCTAAAATAAGGGATGGGTAGTCTTAGGTTGGGAGATCCACTGTATAGGGTTTTGTTGTGTTATACTATGTCTGGTTGTTGTAGGAACTGAGCTCGAGAGGTAGAATGACACACCACTTGACAAGGTTAAAGTCATAGATTTATAGGCCAGAGGTTTGAATGTAGTAGGAAATTGATGAACTCCAGGGGTATTCATGATCAGAAGAATGGAACCCAGGAGGGTGATGAAGTATGCAAAATGTTCACAAGGGCCCCAAACAAATTCATGTTACATGTGGCTGCTAGGGCAGGGGTAGAACTGGTAATCGGCTGGCAAATCAAAGAATGCTGTGATTCAGACTACTGCCTTAGAGTCTCTGGTAGGAAATACAGACTTTTGTAGAGTGGTGTCCATACAGGGAGCCTGCTATGGGGAATGGTGGATATATACCAAAAATGGAGAACCAGGAAACATGGGGATACAGACAAAGCGAACTTTGGAGAACCAGAATTTGACCTGAAGTTGAGCTTGCCTTCTTCCTGCCCAACGGCATTGGTGGCCCTTTGGAAAGAGGCAAGACTGGGCCAAAGTGGGAAGCAGAGGGACCATGGTTAACTCTCTGCACTGGAGTGATAGACCTACTGAAGAAATACCTACTAAACCAGTGGATGGAAGTAAGGCAAAGACACCAGATGTCATGTTACCTACCCACTAAATGTTCTCTAGGCCAGGGGTCAGCAGACTTTTTTCAAAGCACCAGGTAGTAAATATTTTAGGATTTATGGTTGATTATGGTCTCTGTTAAGGTGCCATTGCAGTGTGAAAGCAGCTAAAAAAATACATAAATGAATGAGTAGTTGTGTTCCAATGCAGTTTTATTTATGGAGACTGAAATTAGGATTTCATGTAATTTTCACATGTCTCAAAATATTAATCATTTAAAAAAATTTTTTAAGTCATTAAAAATTGTAAAATCTATTCTTAGATCATGATTATCTAAGAACAGGCAATGGGCTAAATGTTGGGCCATGGGCTCTGGTTTGCTGATCTCTGTTTTAGGCAAATAAATGACTGTCAGTTGTGATACAGAAAGCTTATTAGCATTACTGAAATAGATGTTCTCTAGGACAATGCTGTTGGTGACACTGTCTTGTTTTATAGGTGGCACTGATGATAAAAATCTGTTCAAGAATTTAGATGTGACATCTGCAGCAGGTTCAGATCTCTCAGCTATAAGACAAACTGGATACTTCATAAAGATTTTCATCTATTATACACAGAGAGCCAAAATCCGTTACTGAAATTGTCTGGGTGAACTGCCTGCTGGGTCCAGTGATGCACTAGTAGACAAAGAAGTTGAAAAAGAAGGCTGGCCTGTGTGGATTACTGGCAGAATGTGACACCAATATGGCATCAAGCCCTGCTGTGATTCCAAGGACTTCATGACTGAATAAAGATGATTTTTTTTTTTTTGAGAGGGGGTGGTTGAAGTAAATTTGATCTTTACTTTGGGAATGTGTAATATATTATCATTCCATAATGATATATGGTAATCGCTTTGGTAATCAAACCTTTAAGATCCTATTTATGGAAATTAATATAGATATCACCTTTTAGTATTGGGCTTTCTTACACTAAGGGAAATAATGTAAAGAGAAGTATCTCTTAGCTTAACATCTTTTTTAGCTTAACCTGAAAAACATCTTAAGCATCTCTTTTAGCTTAAACTAAAAAGGTCAAAATAAGGACTGTGATTTCATGTGGAAGTTTTCATTTGGGGAATTTTTGAAATTTTGCTATCCCCTAGAGTGTGTAAATAAAGGCTTCTATTTGCTACTGTAACCAGAATTTTCTAGGAAAATATCCTTTTGTGTAGGCTGTTGAACTCAATAGTAAGTAGAAAATCATGCTGTACAGTATTAATGTGCATAGAACATAATATTATAAATTAATACTAACAGCTACTAATAATTAATAATGTCTTCAGACCTGTTAACTAAATTCACTTAAAATGATTTAATGAGCATGTGTGAACTGGAAATAAACCTATGTATCTTCTAGAACTATTGAATCACAAGAAAACTGGAGCATCAAAGTGCTCTCTGAACCAAAATCAATATTTTATTTGGTTAGAATCCCTGCTTTTCATATACATTTGTTTATATCAGTTATCGAAACATAGCTCAGTATTCTTGGGCTTCCCTGGTGGGTCAGCTGGTAAAGAATCTGCCTGCAATGCGGGAGACCTGGGTTCAATCCCTGGGTTGGGAAGATCTTCTGGAGAAGGGAAAGGCTACCCACTCTAGTATTCTGGCCTGGAGAATTCCATGGGGTCGCAATGAGTCAGACACGACTGAGTGACTTTCACTTCATAGAGGATTTGAAAGCAGTGCTGAGAAATGAAGTGGGTGGATTCTCTTAAAGTCAAATCCCATTTTTTTCCTCAGTGAGTCTTCAACAATTTTTTTTTTTTCATCTAGCATTCAGCAAAAATCCTGGCAGCCCAGGATATAAAACATAGATTACATTTTATATCATTCATCTACCAAGAAACATTTTCTCATGACTTACCTGGAGACCTCTGTTTAGGGTCTGTACTATTCGGTTTGTCAGTGTGACACGCTACTACAGCACATTTTTGGTCAGAGTGCATTGTAGCTAACATAGCCATCCTGCTAGGAAAAAAAAATCTGCGGATTGCTGAATAGTGGAAGTTACAGACATCTAATTTACAAGTCAGATTAGCGATCAGAGTCATGCGATAGCTTTATGTGGAGTTGATTTCATTTCATGGTTTTTAAGCTATTTTTTCACTGAAGCAATGCTTATAACTCAGAGACAGGTGTGTGGTAGCATTTGAAAGCCTTAAACTTTTGAATCTGTAATGAAAGGAATGTTCTTACAGATATTAAAATCCTAAAACTCAGGGGTTTTGAAATAAGATGCTTTGTCATTCATTTATTGTGCCATAATTGAACTCCCCTGCAGATTTTATTTTGGATCATTGTGATTAATATTTGGAAAACTTTCCCATTTTCAAATATAAGGCAGTTTAGGAAAGACTGTGATTGTGTGTGTTTAAATAGAGCAGCAAAACACTTTATAAATAAGTTATATTTAATAAGAAATATGTGAATTTAACATTGGTAGACCAAATTGGGAATTCTACTGTTGTCTTCTGGAAACCTTCCACAATGAGGAGTACACAATAAATAGATCCCTTTGTAGATTGCAGTTACTATTTTTTCCTAAAGTAAACTTTTTTCAAAATATACAGAAGAATTCATAGCTATAGCTTGATGTGTGTGGGTGTTCAGTCTCTAATTTGTGTGTGTGTGTACCCAGTCGTGTCTGACTCTTTGCAACCCCATGGACTATAGGCCACAAGGCTCCTCTGTCCATGTTTTTCAGGCAACAGTACTGGAGTGAGTTGCTGTGTCCTCCAGGGGATTTTCCCAACACAGAGATCGAACACATAGCTTGATGTGTGTGTATGTTCAGTTGCTAAGTCATGTCTATCTCTTTGTGACCCCATGGACTGTAACCTGCCACTCTCCTCTGTCCATGGAATTTTCCAGGCAGGAATACTGGAGTGAATTACCATTTCCTCCTCCAGGTGATTTTCCTGAACCAGGGATCAAACCCACAACCCTTGCATCTCATGCATTGGCAGGCAGATTCTTTACTGCTGAGTCAGCTGGGAAGCCATATAGTTTGATAGGTTACAGTTACTCTTATTTCACCTATACTTATTGAAATAGAGAAGACACCTCATAGAAGTGAGTATTTAAAAAAGTAGTTCATTGCAGAAAGGAAGTGTTATTTACTGGGCTTTGAGGACAATTGCAGACAAGAATCTGTGTTAATTTTTAGATGGTTCTTGGGCCAATAAGCCACAGTTAGAACCAGACATGGAACAACAGACTGGTTCCAAATCGGGAAAGGAGTACGTCAAGGCTGTATATTGTCACCCTGCTTATTTAACTTATATGCAGAGTACATCATGAGAAATGCTGGGCTGGATGATGCACAAGCTGGACTCAAGATTGCTGGGAGAAATATCAGTAACCTCAGATATGCAGATGACACCATCCTTATGGCAGAAAGCAAAGAAGAGCTAAAGAGCCTCTTGATGAAAGTGAAAGAGGAGAGTGAAAAAGTTGGCTTAAAACTCAACATTCAGAAAACTAAGATCATAGCATCTGGGCCCATCACTTCATGGCAAATAGATGGGGAAACACTGGAAACAGTGAGAGACTTTTTTTGGGCTCCAAAATCACTGCAGATGGTGACTGCAGCCATGAAATTAAAAGACGCTTACTCCTTGGAAGAAAAGTTATGACCAACCTAGACAGCATGTTAAAAAGCAGAGACATTACTTTGCCAACAAAGGTCCATCAAAGCTATGGTTTTTCCAGTGGTCATGTATGGATGTGAGGGTCGGACTCTAAAGAAAACTGAGCTCTGAAGAATTGATGCTTTTGAACTGTGGTGTTGGAGAAGACTCTTGAGAGTCCCTTGGACTGCAAGGAGATCCAACCAGTCCACCCCAAAGGAAATGAGTCCTGAATATTCATTGGAAGGACTGATGCTGAAGCTGAAATTCCAATATTTTGGCCACCTGATGCGAAGAACCAACTCATTGGAAAAGACCCTGATGCTGAGAAAGATTGAAGGCGGGGGGAGAAGGGGCCGAAAGAGGATGAGATGGTTGGATGGCATCACCTACTTGATGGACATGAGTTTGAGTAAACTGTGGGAGTTGGTGATGGATGGGGAGGCCTGGCGTGCTGCAGTCCATGGGGTCGCAAATAGTTGGATATGACTTAGCGACTGAACTGAACTGAAGCATCCTTATATTCTAAAGAGTAATGTGGGGCTTAGTAAAAGAATAAGATTGTGGCATCCACTCCCCATATCAGAAGCGAAATTAGAAAAGGGGTTTTAAAGATATCATTCAAGGGCTTCCTTTGTAGTCTAGTGATTAAGAATCTGCCTTGCAATGTAGAGGACACTGGTTCGATCCCTGGTCTGGGAACATCCCGCATGACACGGAGCAGCTAAGCTCATGGGCCACAGCTGCTGAACCTCACACACTTTAGAGCCTGTGCTGTGTAACAGGCCACTACAGTGAAAAGCCTGCACACTGCAAAGCCTGCAACTAGCTAGTGTCCCCTGCCCCTGCTCGCAGCAACTAGAAAAAGCCCATGCCCAAGCACAAAGGCCCAACAAAATCCCTGCGCCGCACCCCCCCCCCCCCCCAAAGTGTCATTCAAGTGAAGAATTGTTAATTTAGTAGAGAGTTGATTGACATTTCCCTGTTTCTTTTCCAAAGGACCTTTTATTTCCAGCCCAGGATTTGGGTATATCTTCCAGAAAGGTAGATTGGTATTTAATTTCTTGTCTAGGTATTTAATCAGCTTCAGAATCTTGTTTGTTGATACTGCAATAGCACCTTCTGTAGACTTCTGGAGAGATCATGGCATATGTTTCCTAGAGTTTGGGGCCCTTCCTTAACTGACTCATTTCTGGAGGGGAGGAGAACAAGTTGAGTTAGTTAGTTGGCATGTTGAGTGAGAGGGCAGTAGTGGGAAGAGCTGATGTTTGCATCTAGTGTGGTGAGCAGGCTTAAGTTTTTTTGTGGACCAAGTGGGTGCCATGGTAAGTAACCAGGCTTGAGGTAATCTTGATGGCTCCTGGGAAGGTGGACTGCTTGCCCTATAAGGGGATTTTGGGTAGGATAGTAAGAGGCCAGCCTTAAAGTGCATTCCCCACACCAGGGAACTATTCAGGGTGGGAGGCTTGATGTAATTTAAGGCCCCCCTGCCGTGAAGACCTGGAATGTGCTGTCCAAACTGGGCTTTGAGAATGAGAGGAGATAGCTGTCAGAATTACATAAGGATAGCAGATGATCTTACTTCATGGCTATCAAGTAAAGCCCCGTTAAAGTAGGCATGTGGGACACTTGTCCCTCTCCTATCCTGATCTGGCAGAACCAGGAAATGAAAAAGGAAGTGGAGAAAAGTGAAAGAACCAGTAAGGATTTTGAAAGAAGCTGGTTATGTTCTTCTTCTTGCCTAGGTTGGCTGAGGTTAGTATATGGATACTCTGAATAAGATATGAAATTGAAGGTATAAATTGGACTAGATTATACTTTGCAATATTTGAAAATGACTGAGAAGCAGTCGTTTTATCTGGAATGTTACAGAGACATGGGGAAGTGAGACCCAAAGTGCGTATTTGAAGTGATGAAATTAGAGCATATATCCCACTGAGTTCAGTATATGTGGTTGTTTTCTTACTTTGATAGGATTTTAATTTAGTTGAACAAACCATTAAGTAAGGTACCTACAATTTCATATGTAGGGTACTCAGTTAAGCATTTTAGGTAGATTTTCTGTCTTCAGGGGGTTTCTATTTTAGTGTGGAGGTAAACTTAATCCATGGCAGAGCGACATGGGTACTCTGGACCTATAAATGGCAATGCTCTGGGAATATGGAACTGAAAACCACTGGGGTTCAGGGCAGGCTTTGGAGGAAGCTGAGTTTGGGCTGGGCCTTGAAGGAAGAGGATGGTAACAGCCGGGAAGAGGGACATACTAGCATAAGGAAATAGTCAAAGGCATGGGGTTGGAAATGAGTAGATGACTGGGAGAGAAGAATGCTCATCCACACTGAAAATGTTACTATTTTAAGAAATGGTTTCAATCACCAGTTTGCCCATGTTAACAGTTGAGGCTTGGTTGAGGTTTGGTTCTTTTACATTCCATTTTGTATTTCGTTAACATTATACAAAGTATCTACTGTTATAAGATACAGTGTAGGAATGTTATTCACTTTAGAACCTAGATGGTTATAAGCATCAAAACCAAACTTCTAAATCTAATCACAAAGTCGATTACTTTCCTTGATTTAAAACAGTAAAATGTAGAGAAGATGATGATTTTTACGTATGATCTTAAGCATTTGGCAGTGCAGTTAGTTTCATAACAAGTGATTGTTTTTTAAAGCCTTCCCAGAATAAGAATGAGTATCTTGATGCTAGTGTCACTTTTAAATAGCTATAGCTCCAGGAATGTGTCTGTTCACGTTGTTATCTTAAATACACACCTTATCTATCCATATTGCTGTACTTCAGATGTGAAAGTAAAAATAAAGGTGTGAAGTGCCTAGCAGACTTGCATGGATTTATGTAAATCAGAAAACACATGATCCATTAGTACTAAGGCCCTAATGTATTAAATTCAAGTATGGATTCTTTCCTAAAGTTTTACACACACACACCCCCCCATGATACCCAGTGATTAACTTTCCAAAAAAAAATCATAAGAGATTTTTTTCTCTGATCTCCAGACACATAACTAATTGTTTTGTGATATCTCCATATGCATATTTAAAGATATTTAAATCTTAAATGCTCAAAAATTGAATTGATCTTTTTACCCAAACTTGTTTCATCTTCAGTCTTTCTCATCTAAGTTAATGACAGTCCCATCCCTGTTGCTCAGATCGCAAACCTTGAAGTCATCTCTGACTCTTCTCTCTTATATCTACAGCTTATCTGTCTATAGTTTATGTTGACTCTTCATTAAAATACATCTAGAATCTGAATCTGACCACCTCTCCCCACCTCCAGTACCACCTGGTCAGCTTATTATATCATCTCTTACTTGGATTATTTTAATAGTCTCCTAACTGGTCTCACGTGAGAGTTGGACTACAGAGAAAGCTGAGTGACAAAGAATTGATGCTTTTGAACTATGGTATTTGAGAAGACTCTTGAGAGTCCCTTGGACTGCAAGGAGATCCAACCAGTCCATCCTAAAGGAAATCGGTCCTGAATATTCAGTAGAAGGACTAATGCTGAAGCTGAAACTCCAATACTTTGGCCACCTGATGCAAAGAACTGACTCATTGGAAAAGACTCTGATGCTGGGAAAGAGTGAAAGCAGGAGGAAAGGGGACGACGGAGGATGAGGTGGTTGGATGGCATCACTGACTTGATTGACATGAGTTTGAGCAAGCTCCAGGAGATGGTGATGGACAGGGAAGCCTGGTCTCCTGCAGTCCATGAGGTCGCAAAGAGTTGAACACGATTGAGCTACTGAACTAACTAGTCTCCTGGCTTCTCATAATCCCCAAATCAGTGTGTAACCTAGCACTGTGGTCTCAGTGCAGTCAATAGCCGAAGAATCCCAGTTAAAACCTAAGTCACATCTTGTCTTTGTTCATGTCACAACTTTGTTTCCTTTCTTACTCACTGTAAAAACTGAAGTCTTTCTAGTAGCTTATGAGGCTCTACATGATCTTCCTCCGTCTGCAATCTTAGCTTTTGACTGTTATTTACTACCCTCCACTCACGCCTGACTGTTGTTCCTGGAATAGCTGGCCTCAGGGCCTTTGTACTTGGCTATTCCCTTTCCTGGAATGCTCATTCCCGTAGATAACCACTTAGCGTATTCCCTAACTTTGCTTGGGTCTTTACTGGAATGTTACATTCCTAGTGAGAGCTTTGTTGACCATTTTATTTAATACATCCCTCTTTTTCCAATTGCTTTATTTTTCTAGTTAGCACTTCCCCAAACTAATTGTATATTTTACTTTTTTATGGTCAGTCTTTTCCTTTTAGGATGAAAGCTTGATGGAAACATGGGATTTGGTTTGTTCACTACTGTACCATCCCACTTAGAATCATTCTTGGCATGTAGTTCATGCTTGAATACATAATTTATTGAGTGAATAAAAGATAACAAAAATTTATTGTGTGGGATTTAAGCTTGTAATAAAACTTGATATGCCCTTATTGGTATCTTTGGGCAAGGATGCTATTTCCAAATGTTTGAATGTTCCTTTAAAATTTTTAAGTCAAATGTAGCGGGGTGTAATTTATATAAAATAGAAGGTACTTATTTTAAATACTGTTCAGTGAACTGTGACAGACACAGACACCTGTGTAAGTGCTATTACGGTCGGGGTATAGACTGTTTCCATCACCTCGGAAGGTTCCTGTGTCTCCCTTTGCAGTCACTTATCCCTTTCTCCCTCATGCTCAATTCAAGGCAACTGTTAATCTGATTTTTGTGACTAGTTTTTCCTGCTCTAGATTTTCATGTAAATACAGTCACATATCATGCATTTTTTTCAGCGTGATGTTTTTGCAGCTTCTTGTGTTACTGTATGTCTTAGTCATTGGCTCCTTTTCACTGTGGAAGAGTGTTCATTGTGTAATGGTGCCACAATTTGTTTTTCCATTTACCTGATTGTGGATGTTTGGGGTATTTCTGTTTTACATAGGAATAAGCTACATCATGCTCATGTTCAGGTCTTTGTGTCTTATGCTTTAACTTTTCTGGGTTAGATACCCAGGAATAGAAATTTAGTGATGTATGATAAGTTTGTGATTAACTTTGTAAGAAACTCTCAAACTGTTATCAAAGTAATTGTATCATATCCCCCCAAGTGTGTGAAAGTTCTCTTTGCTCCACATTCTGGCCAGCACTTGATGCTATCATTCTTTTAAATTTTGACATTCTAGTGGGGTGCATGTTGGTACCTCATTGTGGTTTTAATTTGCATTTGTTTGTTTACCAGTGACTTTGATCTTTTCATGTACTTATTGACCATTTGTTTAATCTTTTGTGAAATATTTGTTTAAATCTTTTGTCCATTAAAAAAACTAGGTTGAATGTTTTCTTGAAATCGTTGGTCTGTAGATTGCCCTTTTTCTTTCATTAATGGTATCTTTTGAAGAACAGAAGTTTTAATTTTTGAATACATCTATTTTATCAGTGTTTTTTCCTTCCCTTCCTTCCTTGTGTGGTTCTTTCTAAGAAATCTTTGATTAACTCTAGGTTATAAGGATTTTAATTTATGTTTTCTTCTAAAAGTTTTGTATAATAATTTCACCTTTTGCATTCAGTCTCTGGCCCATTTTGAGTTAATTTTTGTGTAGAGTTTGAGGTAAGGATCAAGGTCCATTCTTTTTCATACTTAGTTTTCCAAGGACCAGTTGTGGAAAAAACTTTCTTTTTTCCCTTGTCTTATCTTGAAGCTTTTGTTAAAAATCACCTAATCATATATTTCTGAATCTTTTCCTTGACTCTTCTATATATTAATCTATATGTCTATCATGTCAGCACCACACTGTTTCATACTAAGTCTTGAAGTATGTGAGATATAAGTTGTCCAGATTTGTTCTCTTTTAAAATTGTTTAGGCCCTCTAAATCCTTTTCACTACCATGTCCTTGAAACTGTTTTATTTTAAATTTATTTCTTTTTGTTCTTATTACTCACAAAAGGGAGTTTTAATATCTAACCTTGGCACTTAGGGCCCTCTCCAGTTAGGCTTTAGTCTGCTTTTTCTGTCTTTATTTTCTGCTTTTTTAATACCTAGCAAATACTCTAGGGTCTTGGTCAGTATTCCTACATTTATCTCTTTTTCTTCGGTAATACTCTTTCCTTTGCTGAAAGCCCTTCTTCACCTCTCCCTGTTAAAATCCGAATCATTCTTCAAAGTCTCTCATTTCTTTATGGTGGTGCTTTTCTTACTAGGATATTACAATCTTTTAAGTATTTGTCAAATCCTTCTTATTAAATTGTAAGCTCATTGAATGCTTTACTCATCTTTGATTCTTCTCCCATAGTGCTTGACTAGCCCAGAAACTGACACATAGTTGATCCTTATTTACTGAACATGTACATAAGTAATCTTTAAGCTAGAAAACCTTGAGGACACCTTAACGTATTAGCTCTCTAGTGTGGCTTGTTGAGTGAATATATCTAAGAGTATACACCCCGCAGCCAGCCAGGCTCCTGTCCATGGGATTCTCCAGGCAGGAATACTACAGTGGGTTGCCATTTCCTTCTCCAGGGCATCTTCCTCACCCAGGGATTGAACCCAGGTCTCCTGTGTCTCCTGCTTGCAGGTGGATCCTTTACTGCTGAGCCACTGGGGAAGCCCCTGCAGGTATCATGCTGCCTCTCAGAGATCTTTTTGCATGGCTATAGGTATAGAGTAGGGAACAGAAAGAAATGAAGGAACTATTATTTTTTCTAAATGATGTTCACCCAGTAAAGTCGGGGAGGGGGTGGAATTAAGGGAGGCTGCGGGAGTTGGAGGGGTTTGCTGTGGGCAGTTACTCGTCCTCTGATGTAATCCATATCTTTCTCTCTCAAATTTTATGCGAGTCCTTTAACTTTACCTTTGTTGGTCAGCGTGATAGTTACTATATCTGTCAGCAAGGGTGAACCAGCTAAGCCCTCAGTGACCTGTACACAAATGGTAAACACATGGGTATTTTCTGTATGCTATGAGTAAGTGTGGAGATGGGTATCATGAACAGAGGAGGGACACTTGGATGTCTGATTGCCCTTTTAGGTTTTCATAGGCCTATATCTAGGTGTATAAATTAGGGAGGACCAAATGTGCTTTGCTTAGCCCAATGTTCACTTACTGAGCAGCCTATTTTCAGATAGTTCTTCAGATAGTGCAAGTCATCTGTCATTGCTTAATTTTATGTACTCTTCCATTTATTTATACCCACTGTCATTTGCTGAGATCATCCCCTCAAAAAACATTTTCTTGAGGACCCATGATGTGTTGGGTGCTAGTGCTGGCACTAAAAAGATAAAAAAAGACATGCCTCCTGAAGGAGTGGAACTTTCAGTTGATGTATCAGTATTCAACAGATACTTCTATAGCCCAAGGAAGTGCTAAAGCATATACAGAATTGTGGCAAGCTAATTTTGTGATCTTTGAATCCCTTTATTACATAGAGGATATCAAAAGAGGGAGAGATTTTATTAGGCAAATTCAGAGTGTCATTGAAATGCTGTGTGTTGTAGCCTTACCTCTTACAAGATAGGCGTCAGAATCTTTCATGAAGCTTAGTGAGAGGAGTTCAACTGTAGTACATGGTCTGAGGTCACAAAGGACTGATTCTTGACTCTTGCCTGAGAAAACATAAGGGTTCTTTGGCAATTGGACTGGGTTTGAGAAATAATTGCACTGCTTTCTTCTTGGTGGATCAGATGGTAAAAAGTCTGCCAGCAATGCAGGAGACCTAAGTTTGATCCCTGGGTCAGGAATATCCCCTGGAGAAGGGAATGGCAGCCTACTCCAGTATCTTTGGCTGGAGAATTCCATGGACAGAGGAGCCTGGCAGGCTATAGTCCATGGGGTTGCAGAGTCAGATATGACTCAGCAACTAACACACACTTTTCTCCCAGCAGGTCAGAAGTGTATGTATGTATCACAGAATATGACTGTCACCCTGGTGTTATTTGAAAAGGAATCCTTCCCAATAAAGTTTACTGCCAGGGAAGGAAGATCCTTGTAGTGAGGAGTTGGGTGCATGGCCAGAGGTCAGAAACTGAGGGGACACTGAGAGGGAGCTGTTACGTTAGCCAGGGGAGAGCACCATCCCTGGCAGCAGTCTTGTACTTGGAGGATCATACTCCTAGAAGAATGCATAGACTCTTCCCAAGAGAAGGAAAATCAGCATTAAACACTTGCCATCTTCATATAACACTGGGTTGTGTTGGTACAGTGGCAGTCAAGTAAGAACTGTACTGTTGTGCCTGACCTCTCCTCCCCTCCCTGTCTTTGCTCTGGGTGGGCTTCGAAAACTTGAAAGACCACAGAAGAGAAATTTGTGAAAAGAGAAGGATCTTGTTCCTTCCCTCCCTGACAATGGCCAGCTCTCTGCAGGCCCTAGCTGAAAAGGGAACTTAAGTTTCAGTGTTTACCGTACTTTGGAGTTTTGACTATTATTTACATATAGTCTTTAAATTTTGAAAAATTTTAAGCTTATAGAACTTTTGAAATAATTATCCAGTAAGCACCTCATACCTTTTACTAGTCAGTAACATTTGGCTACAGGTATATATACAGCATACTTTTTTTGGCCAGTGGAGTGGGCCTGAACCATTTGAAAATGACACTTTATTCCTAAATACTTCAGCTTTTCTATTTTAAAAATTAAAATAGTCTCCTACACAATGCATTGTCACACCCAAGAATTTACTGTTGATACAATAATGTTATATAATACATAGTCCGTATTCAAATTTCCCCAGTTGTCTGCCTGAGACTAGTTATTTTAAATTACTGAACTGAGACTTACCATTTCAAGTGATCATATGATTTTCTGTAACGTCTTAGTGACCAGAAAGTCATGAGAATTATGAGTTTTTTCTCTAGGGCAGAGGTGTTTTTACTGCTGAATGTGTTTAATAGACCAGTAAGAGACAAAAATAAAGTTTTTGCATGAAACCTGCTGTTTGTGAATGGTCAACATGTTGAGTACACTTTTAAAAGGGTATCTCAATTCAGTGTGCTTTTGAATGGTTCAAGAATAGATTTCCTGTAGATGAAATAACATTGTCAGAGTACTGATAATTGTTGACAAGGTGACATGGCACATTAAACTCTTTCTTTACTGCTCTGTGTGTTTGCAAATTTTCATAATAAAAAAATTTAAGGAGTTTTAGGGTGTTTTGTCTTTTAATATATAGATTTGGGATACTAGAAAATCATGTATTGTGTTATTTTATGCTGTTAATATCAGAGAAAATCAATTTATAAGATTAAAGTCTAGTAGTAATAATAGTTCCAATTTTTGAGTAATAAATGTCAGGCATTAGGCTAAATCTTTTACATGTTTCATATTCACATTCCGGGATCTCCAAGGTAAATTTTATTTATTTCATTGAAAACTGATCATTCTTTGGAGTTCATTACTTGATAGGAAGGTTTCCCTTCATCTTTTCCTTAGATTGTCATTTGTTTCTGAAGTGGAGGAGGGACTGAGCCCAGGACTGGTACTAATAATGGAGTGGATGACCTGGGTGAAAGTTCATGTTGGGTCCAGAATTGAAGCTAAAAGTTATTAGAAGCAGGGTTGAGTCTAAGGGATTTCAACATAGTGCAATGCTGGCTCTAATTCAAATTTATCAGGTAACACCGAGTTCTGAATAAGATGACAGTGGGTAATTTCTCCCAATTAAGGATATAATAGTCCTAAAACTTAGTGTTTTGCTTTGTTAGAATTTGGAATTTCAAATATTTTGTGTGTTAGCCATAGTGATAGATTTGGTGTGGATAGAATTTCTGTTTTGTACTTTTTATAATCTAGTAAATTTTGTTCGCACATTCTTAATACTAAAGTAGGATCTTGTAACTTTGTCTTGAAAAACCACTTTTGATGGAAGTCAGTAAAATACCACTGTCTCTGTATACATTATATACATCAGTGATTTCTGAGTGTTAAATACAATTTATGTCTTTTTGTTTAGTATATTTTGTAAAGGTTTTTAAAAATGAATAATTAAAAGGAATTGCACTGATAAATGAGATGATTGTTGTTGACCTTTGTAAGAAGGACAATTTAGTCATCAATGTTCAGTGTTTCTTAGCAACAGAAAGTATCCCTATGCTGGGCATTTTCATATATTTCTTATAAACACATATTTGGAAATATTTTATATGTCCTGATGGTTGTCCATCTGTCCTAAATCTCACTGCTTCTTCCTTAACTAAATGTCCTAATTAGACTTCACATTCATACAATAAATTCTTTCAGCTCAACAACCCACCGATTGACTTGAGAATCATTTGGCTTGTCAGAATCTTAAATTCTGAGAAATACATTTTTTGTGTGTATTGTGAAGCTAAAAGTTATTGAAAATGTGTTATATTTTCATAATAAAACAAGTATAAAA
Organism: Dama dama; assembly: GCF_033118175.1. NCBI lineage: Eukaryota > Metazoa > Chordata > Mammalia > Artiodactyla > Cervidae > Dama > Dama dama. The sequence goes on from NC_083713.1 coordinate 53,946,845, forward strand.
GATTCTCTTGGGAGCTAGCTGTTTTCTTATTGTCCCTGGCCTCTAGGGAGGTAGTTTAATCACTTGTGATAAAGAAATAGCTTGATTATATCTTGGTAAGTTGACTTGTATTCAGTTTAGATCATAATTTATGAAAATGCTAGGCTCATAGGGAATGTTGTATTCATTCATCCATTCAACAAATATTTATTGAGCACTTACAATGTGTCAGACTCTGTGACAGGCCCTAGGGATACAGTGGTGAGCAGAAACACAGGGTCTCTGCTTTCGGGAAAAGAATTGTGGTGGTCAGAGAGCATCATCTGTTCAGGTAGGAAGGACTCCCCGAGGAAGTGCTTCTTAGCTGCTATCTGAAGAGCGTTCCAGGAGGAGGAGCGAGTGCAGTGGAACCACCGGGCACATTGAGGACCTGTCAGAAGGCTGGGGGAGCTGGAACCCGGAGAGTGCATGCATGCCCCTCAAGTGAGGCTTGAGAGGACATGGGCTTTGAGAAAGGACTTCATTCTTTGTAGCTGTTTTATGAAATCAGTAGTCATCTTTATATTGACTTCCGTGTATCTCTTTCAAGATATAAACTATGTTTTCAGATATTCACTGATTTGAACCCTAACCTTAACCCTTAGAATTCATTTTTTAATAGTAATCCATTTGGAATGGCCATCTCCTGCTTCAATATACAGGTATACTTTGTTTTATTGTACTTCTCTTTCTTGTGCTTTGCAGACACTGTGCTTTTTGACAAGTTGAAGATTTGTGGCAACCCTGTAGTGTCAGATGATGGTTAGTATTTTAAAGCAAAGCACTTTTTTTTTTTTGGTTCTTTTTGTTTTTGAACTTTTTATTTTGTATTGGATTATAGCTGATTAACAGTGTTGTGATAGTTTCAGATGAACAGCAAATGGAATCAGCCGTATATAAACATGTATCCACTCTCGCCCAGACCCCCCTCCCATCTAGGCTGCCACATGACACTGAGGAGAGTTGCAAAGCACTTTTAAATTAAGATGTGTAACATTATTTATTTTTTTTTTAGACATAACACTATTGTATACAGTAGACTACAGTATAGCATTAATGTAACTTTTATGTACTCTAGGAAACCAACAAATTTGTTTGACTCACTTTATTGCCATATTTGCTGTATTGTAATAGTCTGAAACTGAACCTACAGTATCTCTGAGGTATGTGTGTACCTAGCCCAGTGCCAGCTTCATTTTCAGATACTTTTAATTATTAGAGAGTTCATTCTTATGTGAAGCTAGAATTTTGTTTTCTAATCATTGATCCTAGTTCTCTGAGGTGTAATGAATAGTTTGTTTTTCAATTCAGTTCAGTTCAGTTCAGTTCAGTTGCTCAGTCGTGACCGACTCTTTGCGACCCCATGAATCGCAGCACGCCAGGCCTCCCTGTCCATCACCAGCTCCCAGAGTTTACTCAAACTCATGTCCGTCGAGTCGATGATGCCATCGAACCATCTCATCCTCTGTCGCCCCCTTCTCCTGGCCCCAATCCCTCCCAGCATCAGGGTCTTTTCCAATGAGTCAACTCTTCACGTGAGTTGGCCAAAGTATTGGAGTTTCAGCTTCAGCATCAGTCCTTCCAATGAACACCCAGGACTGATCTCCTTCAGGATGGACTGGTTGGATCTCCTTGCAGTCCAAGGGACTCTCAAGAGTCTTCTCCAATATCACAGTTCAAAAGCATCAATTTTTTGGCGCTTAGCTTTCTTCACAGCCCAACTTTCACATCCACACATGACCACTGGAAAAACCATAGCCTTGACCAGACAGACCTTTGTTGGCAAAGTAATGTCTCTGCTTTTTAATATGCTATCTAGGTTGGTCATAACTTTCCTCTCAAAGAGTAAGCGTCTTTTAATTTCATGGCTGCAGTCACCATCTGCAGTGATTTTGGAGCCTAAAAAAATAGTCTGCCACTGTTTCCACTGTTTCCCCACATCTATTTCCCATGAAGTGATGGGACCAGATGCCATGATCTTAGTTTTCTGAATGTTGAGCTTTAAGCCAACTTTTTCACTCTCCTCTTTCACTTTCATTTGTTTTTAGATACATTCAAATACGTGAAAGTTTTTAGTATATAGCTGTAAGCTTTTTTTTAGACTTTTTCCCCCTTAATATTTGAAAATCTTCAAATATATACAAAAGGAGACAGAACAGTAGAATGAAACATCCTTCCTGCCCTACTCTGCTTGTACTCATTGCCCATCTCCAACAATTATCAACTCATGGCTTTATTTGAAAGACAGATACTTAATGAATATTTTTTTTCACAGTGTGGTACCAGTTGCTGGAGTTTTAGAATAGGATCTGACACAGTTTCTGGCCTTAAGGAGCTCACATTCCAGTGGAGAAGAAAATGAGAAAATCAGTCAAAATAGTACACCATGATACATACAGTCATCTAACTTGTGAGAGAATTAAAGGGTTATGAACAAAAAGTACAGGAAACTGATCCTATTGGTAGGTAGGAATTGGAGGGGAACTGGGGTGGAGATTAGTATACAAATTTTGGCTCTGGTTTTGAAGAAAGTGAGCAATGTAAGTCAAAGTTCATCAGATTTTAAAAAAGTCTAAAATAACCCTCCCCTTCATTGGTATGTAAAATCTTGTCTATATATACTCAAGTAGGTATTTCTGTGGAAAGGGCCCTTAGTTTTCATCAGACCTCAGAGGTCTGTGAAACAAAATAGGGGCATTAAATAGTCCCTTATGAAAGAATTGGATTTGGTAGTAGTTAAGGATTTCTTAATGGTCAACTTAAAACCCTCATGAGGGATGAAAAGCCAAGAGACTCGAAGACAGATGTTTAGTCAACTACAAGGAATGTTTATTATTGCAAATAGGAAAATAAATATTTGTACTTTTCTTACAGGCTGGAAATCAAGTATGTAAGTAGATAAATAAAGATTATATATTTTAAAATATGAAATAATTGGTTTAGTTGTTTTACTCAGAGGTCAGGGATTCAAGGCCTAGAGAGATGATATCATATTCAAAGTATCAATGAAAATAGTGTTTCTTTCTTCAGACAACATTAAGGTCTTCATTTAGTCAAGTTTGAAAAGCAAGCTGTGTGAACACAAGAAGGACTGAAGTATGTTTTTATGTTAAAATCAGTTCTTTGTGTAGAGCGTTGCCAAGGATGCATCATTAATGCAGGTCTTGATACTCATCCAGATTTGTTCTTGCTGAATTTTGTGACCCATGTAATGTCTCTTAGTACAACTTGTGAGAGCAGTAAGCATATGTGTACATGCACACCAAGTATAATGCAGTTTCCTCTTAGAGCTTTTCCATCCAAAGAAGCAGATACTATATATATTAGACAATTGGAAGCAGGTGCTTCCCACTTGAATCTGTATACTACAGGTGTCCCTATGGTTTATCTCTTAGGTTCTGGAATAGATGTGTGACAAAAAACTGTAATGTAGTCTTTTTTATTCATTTATAATGTGATTTGGTGCTTGAGTACTATAGTTAACTCTTTGATCACTCATTTTATGTATGATTTGCCTGTTGATTTCTTTCCCTGTTTAGTATTCAGTAACTATATATATATATATATATATATATATACTCAAGGAAAAATGATCAACTAAGATTAATTTTTGTAAAATATCTTGGCAGTTTTGTGGACATAGCTTTGTGCTGCATTTTGTTCTTGTGTATGGTCATTTGTTATGTTTGAGTGTTTCTGAAATGGAATTATTTGATAATTTGTGTAAATTATCTTTAGAAATGATATAAAATGACAAGGTTTATCCTTTTGAATTGATTGAATTTAACTGTAACTCAGTTCAGTTCAGTCGTTCAGTCATATCTGACGCTTTGCGACCCCGTGGACTGCAGCAGGCCAGGCTTCCCTGTCCATCACCAGCTCCCACAGTTTACTCAAACTCTTGTCCATTGAGTCAGTGATGCTATCCAACCATCTCTTCCTCTGTCTTCCCCTTCTTCTCCCTCTTCAATCTTTCCCAGAATTAGGGTCCGTTCAAATGAGTCAGTTCTTTGCATCAGGTGGCCAAAGTATTGGAATTTCAGCTTCAGCAGCAGTCCTTCCAATGATTATTTAGGACAGATTTCCTTTAGGATGGACTGGTTGGATCTCCTTGCAGTCCAAGGGACTCTCAAGAGTCTTCTCTAATACCACAGTTCAAAAGCATCAATTTTTCTGCACTCAGCTTTCTTTATAGTCCAACTGTCACATCCATACATGACTACAAACCATAGCTTTGACTTGGTGGGCCTTTGTTGCAAAGTAATGTCTTTGCTTTTTAATATGCTGTTTAGGTTGGTCATAGCTTTTCTTCCAAGGAGCAAGCATCTTTTAATTTCACGGCTGCAGTCACCATCTGCAGTGAATTTGGAGCCCAGAAAAATTAAGTCTGTCACTCTTTCCATTGTTTCCCCGTCTATTTGCCATGAAGCGATGGGACCAGATGCCATGATCTTAGTTTTCTGAATGTGGAGTTTTAAGCCAACTTTTCACTCTCCTCTCTCCCTTTCATCAAGAGGCTCTTTAGTTGTTCTTTGCTTTCTGCCATAAGGGTGGTGTCATCTGCATATCTGAGGTTACTGATATTTCCCCCAGCAGTCTTCATTCCAGCTTGTATTCATCTAGTCCAGCGATTCTCATGATGTACTCTGATATAAGTTAAATAAGCAGGGTGACAGTATACAGCCTTGATGTACTCCTTTTCCTATTTGGAACCAGTCTATTGTTCCATGTCCACTTCTAATTGTTGCTTCTTGACCTGCATACAGATTTCTCAGGTGGCAGGTCAGGTGGTCTGGTATTCCCATCTCTTTAAGAATTTCCCAGTTTGTTGTAATCCACACAGTCAAAGGCTTTGGCGTAGTCGATAAAGCAGAAATAGATGTTTTTCTCGAACTCTCTTGCTTTTTTGATGATCCAGCAAATATTGGCAATTTGATCTCTGGTTCTTCAGCCTTTTCTAAATCCAACTTGAACATCTGGAAGTTCACGGTTCACCTACTGTTGAAGCCTGGCTTGGAGAATTTTGAGCATTACTTTACTAGCATGTGAGATGAGTGCAATTGTGTGGTGGTTGGGACATTCTTTGGTATTGCCTTTCTTAGGGATTGGAATGAAAACTGACCTTTTCCAGTCCTGTGGCCACTGCTGAGTTTTCCAAATTTGCTGGCATACTGAGTGCAGCACTTTCACAGCATCATCTTTTAGGATTTGAAATAGCTCAACTGGAATTCTTTCACCTCCACTAGCTTTGTTCATAGTGATGCTTCCTAAGGCCCACTTGACTTCACATTCCAGGATATCTGGCTCTAGGTGAGTGATCATACCACTGTGATTATCTGGGTGGTGAAGATCTTTTTTGTATAGTTCTTCTGTATATTCTTGCCACCTCTTCTTAGTATCTTCTGCTTCTGTTAGGTCCATACCATTTCTGTCCCTTACTGAGCCCATCTTTGCGTGAAATATTCCCTTGGTATCTCTAACTTTCTTGAAGAGATGTCTAATCTTTCCCATTCTATTGTTTTCTTCTATTTCTTTGCACTGATCACTGAGGAAGGCTTTCTTATCTCTCCTTGCTATTCTTTTCTTTGAAACTCTGCATTCAAATGGGTATATCTTTCCTTTTCTTGTTTGCCTTTAGCTTTTCTTCTTCTCTCAGCTCTTTGTGAGGCCTCCTTAGACAACCTTTTTGCCTTTTTGCATTTCTTTTTTTTGGGGATGGTCTTGTTCATTGCCTCCTGTATAGTGTCATGAACCTCCATCCATAGTACCTCAGGCACTCTATCATATCTAATTTCTTGAATCTGTTTGTCACTTCCACTGTATAATCATAAGGGATTTGATTTAGGTCATACCTGAATGGTCTAGTGGTTCAACTTAGTTCCCATTAAATTAAACCACCCCTTAAAACTTATTAGATTCCATAATCTTTTACACAGCAGGTATGGACTGTAAAGGATAATTTGATGTTAAAATTTGATTTTAAAAAGTGTTTTTAAACCTTCATGTTGGTTTTCATTGTTCTTCATAGTTTTGTAGGTTTATAGATTGTAAATTTTTTTGTACAGTTGTTTTTCCCTCAAAAGAAGGAGGGATAGCAGATAAACTTTTGGATTCATTTCTTTGTTTTCCATCTGAAGTTTATATATTTGAAGAATATTATTTCCATCAGAGGACTGGATATAAATTGTTTTGGCCGTGAATTCTGTATCCATTGTGTATGACACACATTTTAGTAACTCATGTTGTTGCTTGAAAAGGGCTTTCCAGGTCCCAAGAGTGGCTCGTGTCTAACACTCGGAAATGAGTTGTCCAGAGAGCCACACATATTGACAAAGCAAAAGACTTTATTGGGAACGGAGGCCTGGGGTGAGGAGAAGTTGGTTACAGGAACCCAGAGGAACCGTGCTGCCATGTGGCTTGCAGTCTTAGGTTTTATGCTGATGGGTTAGTTTCTAGGTTGTCTCTTGTCTGGCCCATGTTTGGTCTTACTCATGGTCTGTCTTGGTAGTATGCGCATATCTCAGCCAGGATGGATTTCAGCACAGATGTTTCTGCGAGGTTGATAGGATACGTGGACTGGAGTCTCCTCCCTCCTTTTGGCCCCTTCCTGAATTCTCTAGGTTAGTTTTCAGCAGCAGCACTGTGTTCCTTATCTGGACCTCTTGTTGTGAGACAACTTATGCAAGTGGTTATCATCATGCCTAGCGAAGATGGGTGGTTTTAGTCAATGGTTCCCTAACAATCTGATAAATATGTATCATATTCAAAAGTTAATGAAGGAGAATAGAAGAATTTTACAGTAATGATGATTGTGTTTCCTATAGTTTGTGACCCTGAATAAGATTTTTATTAGGTGGTTAGAGCTGTGAGAGACCTAGGTTTAACTGAAAGGAAACGTTTGGGTTTCATTATACTGTCAAAAAGGGCTTTCTGGGTGCTGCAGTGGTGAAGAATCTGCCTGCCAATGCAGGGGACACAAGAGTTGGAGAAGATCACCTGGAGTAGGAAATGGAAATGCACTCTAGTATTCTTGCCTGGAAAATTCCATGGATGGAGGAACCTGGTGAGTTGTAGTCCATGGGGGTATAAGGAGTCGGATACAACTGAGCATGCACATGTGTGTGCATGTGTGTGTGTGCATGTGCACACACAGATACACTCAAAAAGATTTTTAAAAAGTAAGGTCTTGTGCTAGTTAAAACTATGCCTAAAACACAAAGGCTTTTTTTTCTGGGCTCATATTCATGGAATTTATATTTGATTACCAGTCTGATGTATTTTGGGCTTCCCTTATGGCTTAGCTGTTAAAGAATCTGCCTGCGATGCGGGAGACCTGGGTTTGATCTCTGGGTTGGGAAGATCCCCTGGAGAAGGGAAAGGCTACCCACTCTAATATTCTAGCCTGGAGAATTCCATGGATTGTATAGTCCATGGGGTTGCAAAGAGTCAGACATGACTGAGCAACTTTCACTTTCGTTGATGTATTTTGTCATCAAAATATCATTTGTTCATTAATCGATAGATAACTAACTGGTTAACTTTTTAATGTGATGCTTGCCATTACCATTCGAAAATTCTTTCCTAAATCTATGAAGTAAAGTAATCTCATTGTTTCTATTCTTAATTGTATTTAGTTGACTTCCAGCATACCTCATCATTGAAAAGTTTCGTAGTTGGTAAAATTATGTTGTATTTCCATCGAAAAGGAGAAGCTTTTGATTTATTTCAGCTCATTTGATTAGAAATTGCATTTGAAGCTATATAAAAAATATAAATTAAGGAAATCAACAGTGAATATTCATTGGAAGGACTGATGTTACAGATGAGTCTCCAATACTTTGGCCACCTGCTGCAAAGAGCCGACTCATTGGGAAAGACCCTGATGCTGGGAAACGTTGAGGGTAGGAAGAGAAGGGGGCAACAGAGGATGAGATGGCTGGATGGCATCACTGACTCAATGGACATGAGTTTGAGCAAACTCTGGGAGATAGTGAAGGACAGGGAAGTCTGGAGTGCTGCATTCCGTGGGGTCACAAAGAGTTGGACATGACTTGCTGTCATATACAATAATAAGGCAGTGAGTAAACAGTCCTCTGGCCTAAACTGCATCAGAAGTGCAGTGTTCTATTGTTCTTTCCCTTGCCACTTAACTCTGGGTGTGTGTTTCACTCTGCACAATTTTTCTATGCATTCTTTATATGTACTTTGTGTACATACTCTCTGTGTACATTGTCTAATTACTTTGTGGAAATACTCTAGGGAGTGCTGGTAATAGATGATAACTTTGTACAAGTGTATTTTGTGATATCAGATAAAACATGGGTGCCACATCTGTCTTCTAGAAGGAAGTTTCTTGGCATCCCTGCTTAGAACTTCCCCCTGAAAAGATGTGACACCAACCTTTAAAGTGAAACTTTATTTCAACATGGTATAGAGTTTGATTCCCAGTGGAGGATCAGGCAGCCTTGAAGGTTCAAGTTTCCAGAGACCCATCTGAAGTCAAAGGAGCCATGGGATGACTGTGGTTTAGCTAATTTAAAGAGGATTATTGCCAAAGTTGTACATGTTTTGCATGGAATGATCGAAACTTTTTAACTTGCTGTGAAATCAGCCCCAAATGTCTGTTTTGGTGACCTCTTACTACTTGACAAACTACTGTAAAACTTAAAAATGTTTATTTTTCTCTGGAGTCTGTGACTTGGAAGGCTTCATGTAGCACAGTTGGTCTTTGCTTACCCTTTGGGTCAGCTGTGTGGCTCAAAGGGAGGGCCAGAATCATCTGAAGGTTTGTTCAGGAACATGTCTGCTGGGTGATGCTGGCTGTCAGCTGAGATAACAACTGGGAATCTGGGGTTCAGACACCTGTTGTAGCCTTCCCACATTACCTGGGTTTCCTCACAGAATGATGACTAGATTGGAAGGGTGAGAGAGAGGGAAGAGGGGGACAAGGACTGTATTATAGAGAGGGAGAGAGATATGGGAGGGGGAGAAGAGACAGCGAGCCAGAGCTGGAGTGACAGGGAAAGAAACTACACCATTGTCCTTGGTATCCCCCCCAGGACCCCCAAATCAGGAGATGCTCAAGTCCTGTATATACAATGGTGTATGTAGTATTTGCATCTTGTATATTTTAAGTCATCTCTAGATTACTTCTAATTATCAATTGTAATTAATACAATGTAAATGCTATGTAAATAGTTGTGAATACAGTATAAAAAGCCATGTTAATAGGTGCCCAGTCGGAGCAAATTCCAATTTTGCTTTTCAGAACTTTCTGGAATTTCTTTCTTTCTTCAAATATTTTTGATCTGTGGTTGGTAGAATCTGAGAACGTGGAGGCCGCAGATGCAGAGGGACAACTGTGTTGCCTTTTCGAGGTTGCCTTTGGATATCATGCAGTATTACTTCTGAGTCATTCTCTTCCTTGATAGAAAGCCCTGCTCAACTTAAGCTGACGCGGAAATTGTTCCCCACTTTGGGTGAGGGTGTGGCAAGCCCCTGAAAGGGCTTGTGGGACAGGAAATATTGCTGTGGCTGTTTTTGGAAAAAACAGCCTGTCACAGCTCTTTACCTGTTTGCCTGTGTTCTCTTATCTCTGACCTTAAACTAAGTGATTCACGTATGTGGGGTCAGTGTTCAGTAGGTAAGTGTACAAAGTAGGTGATAAAGATACAGATTGAAATCTTTTCCTATGATTAATAGGTAGCTGCTTTAATTACATTTTCTGGTAATTGTATCTTTTTTTCTGGAACTCTGTCCTTGTTTTTCCTTAGGAGACAGAATTAAAATTGCAAAACCCCAACCAAACCAGGATTTTACATTATGTCAGCTTTCTTGAAAGGCATTGTGATGTACTTCTGTTGAATGACCAGGGTTTAAGCCCCAGATCTGCCACTTTCTAGCTGTGTGATGCTGAGACAATTACTTAGCCTGAGTTCATACACCTACAAAGTCACGGTGTTGATAACTTTCCTTACAGAGTGGTTTGTGAGGGACAGCTCAGTGACTGGGAGGTCTTGGGGTCTCAGCCATTATCATTAGGCAGGTTGATGAAAATATATGATTTGGAATGTTGATTGTGATATAGAATGATTGATTAGAAAACCAATTTAAGATATGTATAGACACTTTGATGTTAGAAAACTGTGGGTGCCTTTGAAAGGAATTAGAAGAAAACTATGAAGGACTTTTTTTTTTTGGCAAAGTTTTTCTAAAATTTAGCTTTAGCTTATTTATTTTTGTGCTGGTTCTTTGCTGCTGTGTGGGCTTTCCTCTAGTTATGAAGAGGGGGGCTACTCTCCAGTTGGGATGAGCGGGCATCTCATCCCATTGGCTTCTCTTGTTACAGAGGACAGGCTTTAAGGCGCGTGGGCTTCAGTCATTGTGGCTCCAAGGCTCTTGAACATTGACTCAGTAGTCATGGCACACGGGCTTAGTTGCTCCGAGGCATATGGGATCTTCCTGGACCAGGGAGCAAGCCATTGTCCCCTGCTTGCAAGTCAGGTTCTTAACCATCGGACCACCAGGGAGGTGCTATGAAGGGCTTCTTAAATAATGTCTCCATTTTGGCTACATTGTATCTTCTTAGATATAATCAACTTTTTACTGCAATGACTGTTTCAAGGATTTCTTGAAATAACAGTTAAGGTACTTATTAAATGCCCTGATACCTTAGCTTGAAATGTTTTATATTTAGTGGAAGTGCCAGTATTTTTAAATTTCTATTTTTCTAATTGTAAAAGTAATATATGTATATATATATATATATGTTATAGAAAAGAAGCTAAGGAGCAAATCACCTATGATCCTGTCATCCAGAGGCAGACTATTAATATTTTTGTGTATTTCCTTTCATTTTTTTTCTTTGAAATTTTATAGTTTTCCATAGTTAAGATCATCACCAGATGGTCAACACGGAAATCAGATTGATTATATTCTTTGCAGTCAAAGGTGGAGAAGCTCCACATAGTCAGCAAAACAAGACTGGGAGTTGACTATGGCTCAGATCATGAACTCCTTATTGCCAAATTCAGACTTAAATTGAAGAAAGTATGGAAAACCACTAGAACATTCAGTTATGACCTAAATCCAGTCCCTTACAATAATACAGTGGAAGTGAGAAATAGATTTAAGGGACTAGATCTGATAGAGTGCCTGATGAACTATGGACAGAGGTTCATGACATTGTAGAGGAGTCAGGGATCAAGACCATCCCCAAGAAAAAGAAATGCAAAAAGACAAAATGGCTGTCTCAGGAGGCCTTACAAATAGCTGTGAAAAGAAGAGAAGCAAAAAGCAAAGGAGAAAAGGAAAGATATACCCATTTGAATGCAGAGTTCCAAAGAATAGCAAGGAGAGATAAGAAAGCCTTCCTCAGCGATCAATGCAAAGAAGTAGAGGAAAACAACAGAATGGGAAAGACTAGATATCTCTTCAAGAAAATTAGAGACACCAAGGGAACACTTCATGCAAAGATGGGCTCAGTAAGGGACAGAAATGATAGGGACCTAACAGAAGCAGAAGATACTAAGAAGAGGTGGCAAGAATACACAGAAGAACTATACAAAAAAGATCTTCACGACCCAGATAATCACAATGGTTTGATCACTCACCTAGAGCCAGACATCCTGGAATGTGAAGTCAAGTGGGCCTTAGGAAGCATCACTATGAACAAAGCTAGTGGAGGTGAAAGAATTCCAGTTGAGCTATTTCAAATCCTAAAAGATGATGCTGTGAAAGTGCTGCACTCAGTATGCCAGCAAATTTGGAAAACTCAGCAGTGGCCACAGGACTGGAAAAGGTCAGTTTTCATTCCATTCCCAAAGAAAGGCAATCCCAAAGAATGCTCAAACTACTGCACAGTTGCACTCATCTCACATGCTAGTAAAGTAATGCTCAAAATTCTCCAAGCCAGGCTTCAGCAGTAGGTGAACCGTGAACTTCCAGATGCTCAAACTGGTTTTAGAAAAGGCAGAGGAACTAGAGATCAAATTGCCAATATTTGCTGGATCATCGAAAAAGCAAGAGAGTTCGAGAAAAACATCTATTTCTGCTTTATCGACTATGCCAAAGCCTTTGACTGTGTGGATCACAACAAACTGTGGAAAATTCTTAAAGAGATGGGAATACCAGACCACCTGACCTGCCACCTGAGAAATCTGTATGCAGGTCAAGAAACAACAGTTAGGAGTGGACATGGAACAACAGATTGGTTCCAAATAGTTTTCCGAAAAGGACTACATCAAGGCTGTATACTGTCACCCTGCTTATTTAACTTATGTGTGGAGTACATCATGAGAAACGCTGGACTAGATGAATACAAGCTGGAATCAAGATTGCTGGGGGAAATATCAGTAACCTCAGATATGCAGATGACACCACCCTTATGGCAGAAAGTGAAGAAGAACTAAAGAGCCTCTTGATGAAAGTGAAAGAGGAGAGTGAAAAGCTGGCTTAAAGGTCAACATTCAGAATACTAAGATCATGGCATCTAGTCCCATCGCTTCATGGCAAGCAGATGGGGAAGCAGTGGCAGACTTTAGTTTTTTGGGCTCCAAAATCACTGCAGGTGGTGACTGCAGCCATGAAATTAAAAGATGCTTGCTCCTTGGAAGAAAAGTTATGACCAACCTAGATAGCATATTAAAAAGCAGATCAGGGATCGGGATGGGAATACGTGTAAATCTATTGCTGATTCATGTCAATGTATGACAAAACCCACTGAAAAAAAAAAAAAAAAAGCAGATCATTACTTTGCCAATGAAGGTCCATCTAGTCAAGGCTATGGTTTTTCCAGTAGTCATGTATGGATGTGAGAGTTGGACTCTAAAGAATTCTGAGCACTGAAGAATTTATGCTTTTTTTTTTTTCTTATAATTTTTTTTTTAGAATTTATGTTTTGAATTGTGGTATTGGAGAAGACTCTTGAGAGTCCCATGGACTGCAAGGAGATCCAACCAGTCCATCCTAAAGGAGATCAGTCCTGAATATTCATTGGAAGGACTGATGCTGAAGCTGAAACTCCAATACTTTGGCCACCTGATGCAAAGAATGACTCATTTGAAAATACTGTGATGCTGGGAAGGATTGAAGGCTAGAGGAGAAGGGGACAACAGAGGATGAGATGGTTGGATGGCATCACCAACTCGATGGACACAAGTTTGAGTAAACTTCGGGAGTTGGTGATGGACAGGGAGGCCTGGTTGCTGCAGTGCATAAGTTTGCAAAGAGTCGGACACGACTGAGCAACTGAACTGAACTGACAGTTAAGAAGATCATAGTGTGTGTAACCTTATAATCTTCCTTTTTACTAATTTTATATCATATGTATGCATTGTGATTTATTTAGTTTTGGTAATTTTTCTATACTGCTTAATGTTATGATTAACATGCTCTTGTGTGAATATTGGTTTTCATTATTTTGATTTTTTTTCCATAAGATATATTCCTAGAAAGAAACTTATTGGATTAAAAGGAGTATTTTTAATGCCCTTGATTTATGTTTTTAAATTCTTTCTGAGAAGCTTTGCCATTTTATATTCCAAATAAAATGAAAATAGCAGCACTGATTATTCATATTTTAACACACAGTTGGCTAATTTTATAGTTAAAAGTTATTGGTTATGAAATTTGCATTTATTCTGTATTTTTTAGATTGAAATTTTCTAAGATTTATTTCTGTTCCTTTCATTTTAATTTAACCTTTTCATATTATTTTCTCTAGGTTTATAGAAATTTCACCTGTTATGTTTTGTCTGTGTCTCTCTAAAACAGCTTAAAATTTATTTTTGTCATTTCATGCAAAGGACATAGTAGAGTCAAATTAACCTGAATGTTGCAGTTACCATTATTTCTACGCGATAGTAGTTGTCATTTTTAATATTCTTAAATACATAGTTTGTTAGTAAATTTTTAGATGTGTTCATTTGAAGTGGATTTATATCCATTTATTCTTTTAAATTGTGATTCTCAAGCTTCAAGTAACCTTATATCTTGGTTATTGTGAAGAGTTTTTTTTTTTTTTTTTTCCATAAGTAGAATTGTTCTTCCAACTGGAAAAATTTAAAATTTTGAATGGAATATTTTACTAGATTGTGGGTGGTACCAGAGTTATTTAATAGTTAAGGTTCTTTTCTCTTTGAAAAATTTGTTAAGTGCTTTAAATTTATAGAAAAGTGCAAAAATGTATAGAGAGTAACACAATGTCTCTCAGCTCTGTGCAAACTGAACCTTTTTGCCATGTTTGCTTCAATTTTTAATTTTTCATTCACTTGAGAAATAGACCTTTGTAGACAGAGCTGAGGCTGTCTTTGGTGCCCATCACTAATTCTGTTCTTTTACTGGCCTCAGAGATAGCAGGGATTCTGAATTGGGTGTTCACATTGCCTTGCTTGTTTTTATACATACATAATGTCCATTACAAAGGGCTTCCCAGTGGTAAAGAACACACCTGCCAATGCAGGAGACATAATAGATGGGGCTGAATCCCTGGGTTGGGAAGGTCCCTTAGAGGAGGGCCTGGGAACCCACTCCAGTGTTCTGGCCTGGAGAATCCCATGGACACAGGGGCCTGGCGGGCTACAGTCCACAGGGTCGCAAAGAGACAGAACTGAAGTGAAATAGCACACCCATAACAAAACGTTATATGAATGATATCTATACTTGTTCTTTTGCAGCTTGCTCTTTTTTCCCCAGTGTTATGTTTTTAGACTTGACCTGGTTCAGCAGATGGTTTAGCAAGTCTCAGAATGTGGTACCTGGTCAGAGACACCAGGATCACAGGGAATTTGTTGGAAATAACAATTCTCAGGCCAGACCTGGCCACACTTGTGTTTTGTTTGCTGTCCGTTTAGTGCCTAAGTCATGTCCTGCTCTTCTGTGGCCCATGAACCGTAGCCTGCTAGGGCTGTCTGTCCACGGGGTTTCCTAGGCACGAATACTGAAGCTGGTTGCCGTTTCCTCCTCCAGGGGATCCTCCCAACCCAGGGATCAAACTCAGGTCTCCTGCACTGCAGGTGGGTTCTTTACCACTGAGCCAATTTGTGGATCCCAGTGCAAGATGACAATGCTAGAACCAGCGTTCAAACTATTAATACTTTGGAGATAGTAAGGGCAGACCATTACACCAAGAGGGGGGCCCTTGCAAGAAATACCATCCATGAGAACTAGGACTGTTTCAGGCCTCGTTCCAGACCTAATGAACAGGAACTCTGAGAGAAGGGCCCCAAAGTCTGTGTTTAGTAAGGCCTCCAGGTGATTTTTATGAATGTTGGAGTTTGGGATCATTTGTATTAGTCCTTGTGGGCCAGTATGAGCGTCTGTCATAGCTCAACTTGGTAAGGAATCCGCCTGCAATGCTGGAGATCCCAGTTCAATTCCTGGTCGGAAGGATCCCCTGGAGAAGGGATAGGCTAACATAACAAAATACCATAGACTGCGTGGTAGAAATAACTGACATTCATATTCTCACAGTCTGGAGGCTGGAAATTCAGGATCAAGGTGATGGTGGATTTGCTTTATTTTGAGATCTCTCTTCTTGGCTTGCAGATGGCCAGCTTCTTGCTGATCATTGTCCTTACTTGGTGGGTGGGTGCACATCTCTAATGTCTCTTTGTGTATAAATTCCCTCTTATAAGGACACTGGTCATACTGGATTAGGGCCCACCCTCGCTGACTTATTTTAATTTAATCACCTCTTTAAAGGCCCTCTTTACAAGTGTAGTCACATTCTGAGGCACTGGAGGTTAGGGATATGAATTTTGGGGAGATACAATTCAGTCCCTAATTCCACTGGTAAATAGTTCAGTGAATTTAATTTTATTTATTATTAATTTTTAAATTATTTTTTAAAAAACACTTTATTTTGTATTGGGATGTGTGCGTGTGCTCAGTCACCTCATTGTGTCAAACTCTTTGCAACCCATGGGCTGTAGCCCACCAGTCTCAGCTGTCCATGGGATTTTCCAGGCAAGAATACTGGAGTGGGTTGCCGTTTGCTCCTCCAGGAGATCTTCCTGACCCAGGGATTGAACCAGTGTCTCCTCTGCCTCCCCCATTGGCGGGCAGATTCTTCATCACTGACCCACCTGGGAAGAAGCCTGTACTGGAGTACAGCTGATGAACTTTGTTGTGATGGTTTCAGGTGAGCAGCAGAGGGACTCAGCCATAATTATACATGTACCAATTCTCCCCCAGACATCCCTCGCATTCAGGCTGCCACATAACATTGAACAGAGTTCCCTTTACTATATATACAGTAGGTCCTTGTTGGTTATCCATTTCAAACATAGCAGTGTGTACATGTTCATTTCAGACTCCCTAACTATCCTTTCTTCCCTATAGTTCAGTGAATTTAAGAGCTATGTTATATTCAGTTTTATGATTATATCCCCATTTATCTTTTTTGCTGTTGATGAACATTTAGATTATTTTCCATTTTCCCCCACTTTATCAGTCTCACTATGTCAGTTTCTTTCTTGTTATAATTGCTTTTTTGGTTTATATTTATTTTTGATATGGTATCTTGGTAGAGTGTCCTGATAACTGTTGAATTAAAACAAAAACAAAATCATGTCCTGGCTTTTGTTTAATAGAAGGCTGTACTCTATAAGCTGTTAATTTTGCTAACATGTAATTTTAAGTAGTGGTATTTTTGCTTTATGAGACTGGATTTTCCTTGTAGTCTAGCACATGTGGTTTTGGACCATATTTTGAGTTAACTACACAAGCTACTATTTCCATATATGGGTGGGTCTGTCATAATGATACTAAATAAATAAGTTCCTTTCTCTGTTTGTAAATAAAAGAGAAAAGTGACTCCATCATTGTGTATGTTCTGTCTTGAGTTTTCTTGACCTTTTGCAGCTCATTATTATCATCTGGGAATACACTGAATTCCCACTGCTGTTAACTTTTTATGCTGCTATGGTTTATTTGGGAAATAAAGCTATTTTTCTAAAAGTTAGACTTTATATCTAAAGTTTTGTACTGGGCTAGGACAATATTTTCTCTTTGTGCTGAGTTTCCACATGTTCATTATATAATTTATAATCTTATTCCTTTTATTCAAATTGTATTTTATTTATTCAAATTTTATTCCCCTCCCTCTACCCCCACACCCTACCCTATAACCTCTTAACAAATCTATTTTACATGTGTCATTGATAGTTTCAAACATTTACTGGATTCATTGAGGACCCATTGATTATCTGGATCTAGACTGTGGTCTCCTGCATAGCTTCCACCCAGCCAGCCCTACAGCTCTTTTCCAGCTTGTTAATGTATCTCCATTATAAAGCCTCCCTGTACCAAAGGGAGATAAATGGCATCTTCCTGCTTGTCATTAGTTACTCTTTGGTGACTGAACTTGGTGGACATAAAGGAAGGCTGAGGATGGTAATAATTGAAGCTAACGTGGTCCGGAGGCAGTATCACCTGGGAGCTTGTTGGGTTTGCAGATTCTCAGGTCTCGCCTTGGTCCTGTTGAATCAGACGCCTTGAAGATAATTTCCTTCCTTTCATACAGTTCTCTTGGGATCATGTAGTCTGTATAATTTCTAACAGTATATGCGGGTTGATAGAGCAAGGCTTAGGGCTTGTCTGTAGTTCTTTTCTCTCCCTTGTGGTGGGGAGAATTGAGAGATGGGCTAGCTGAAAGTGTGAAGAAAAGGAATTCTGATCCTTTCACCGGCAAACTTGTGTTGACCTTCAAGGGTGGACTCTTTATTATCTTTTCTTCCTTCATGTCTCTTCACTCCGTGTCAGCACTAGACTGTTAAGTTTGTGTAAGCCCTTGGTCTACATTTGGTGTCCCTAATTTCAAAGTAAAAACTGCTGGTTTACTGAATGTTTACTGTATAAGGCCTGTGTTTGGCTCTTTAGAAGAGGAAAGGTAGTGTAAGTTCTGGTCCCCACACATGCATTTGGGTATCATAGAGACATGAGTTCAAATTGTGTCTGTGAACTTAACTTGCTGTGTAATCTTTGGCAGAGTTCTCAATCTCTGCATCTCATTTTCTTCTGTTGTAAAAGGAAGGTAACACCTACTGTGCATTTCTTACTGGGATGTTCAGGGGATTAAATGAAGTAGTGTATACGGAGCACTTGAAGCATAATAGGCACTCAGGAAATGGTAGCTGGATGCTATTATCATCATCATCATCTAGTTATTTCTGTATTTGAGCATCACACTTGACTCTACAGGGCATACTATATTAATGGTCTAGGTGACACTTCTCAAGAATTGCTTTCCTGGCTGGGCGATGATTCCATCACTGTGGATAATTTAATTAGCCCTTGCCTGCTGAGCACTGTGGCTGTGGCAGGCAGTAAGAGAAATGTGGTACAGAAAGAGCCAGGGCTTTGGAGTCAGACAGATCTTGATCTGTCATTACTCCAGGAGGCAATAGCTGTGCGCCTTGGGCAAGTTACTCAGCTTTTCTTCCTTAATTTCTCATAAGTAAGAAAAAAATAGTTACATTTACCTTGAAGCATTGTTATAAATGAGGTTGAGTGGGTGTTGTTATTGTATGGATTAAATGAGGATATATGGAAAGCACTTGGCTTATCATGGTCACATAGTAAGTTTGCAACAAATATTGCCTTGTTCCTTTTCCACCCTCCACTTCACCCACTGCAGAATTTTAGCGTCTGATTTATCTCTAATGTATGTTGAGATTTCTTCCAGTCTTTGTACTTGGAGACCAAGAGGCTAGACTCAGAGAATAAATGACATTCTTGCTTGATACTTTTGGGACAGGAATAAATTGACTAAATCAAGGTTTTCTAAGAGTTCTTGATTCCTTGGCTGAAATACAAATTTTTGGGGGGTGTTTAGAAAAATAATATTTTTTTTTACTGAGATAAAATGTGTATAATATAAAAATTTCGATTTTCACCATTTTAAGTGTATAGGTCAGTGGCACTAAGTACATATACATTGTTGTGCAACCAAAGGTCTATATTTTAAGGCCAGTTTTGGTAGTGTATTTAAATATTTATTTCATGTGTTCTGTTTACTTGGCCCACATATTGGAAAGGGCTCTATGAGTGGCAGATAACAGAATTGTCATAGCTAGTTTAAGCAGAAGGGGATTTATTAACTTGTAATATAGGATGTTTGAGGATTAGAAGAAAGAATAGACTTTAGCTGAGCTTCTAGAAACAACTCCCGGAACCACACTTTTCAGCTGGCTGGCTGAGGGACCCATGGCCATTTCTGGGCTCAGAAGCACGGTGCCTTGTTCAGGTTTGGAAGTGCTGAATGAGAAGTCTTGGCTCTTGCTGCTGGTCCCAGAGGAGTCTTTGTCGTGCCTGCCGTCACTGCTGAATGGGCTGGCCTGTTCTACCTGGTTGCTTTTTCTCGTTTCCTTCTCCTTCTGAACTCCTTAGGAGTGTTCCTTCTTGGGAAACCCAGAGCACATACAGGTCTCAAGTTGCAAGGGAGTCTGGCAAGAGTATCCTTTAGTGTGTGTGTGTGTGTAGAATATGTATTTTTAAAAAATACGAGTCCTCTTACAGATATCAGGGATTTTTAACTTGGGACTCATGGGGAACCCTCTAAAATTATGTACAGTATTACATATGCAATTGGGCCTATTTCAGAGGAGCAGGTTTACAGCTTTTTTTTTGAAATCCAGGTGCTCTTGGACCCTGGTGTGTGTGCTCAGTCGCTTAAGTAGTGACCAACTCTTTGCAGCCCTATAGACTGAAGCCTGCCGGGCTCCTCTGTCCATAGGATTCTTCAAGCAAGAATACTGGAGTGGGTTACCACATCCTCCTCCAGAGGATCTTCCCAACCCTGGGATCAAACCCACGTCTCCTGTGTCTTCTGCATTGCAGGTGGAGTCTTTGCTGCTGAACCACCGGTGAAGCCCTGGTAGAATGTTACTATCAACTAGCCAAAGGCTGTCATAGTTATATGGATCAGAAAAGATGTTGGACTGGAGAGGTCAGGACGGGGTCCTCTAGCATTAAACTTATCTGTAATCATACGGCTGTTAGGACTGAGCAGTGGGCTAGGAGTGGTGGTGGTAGTGATCTTTCATAGATGAGGGCTGGCCTGGGGAGCTAACCCTGGGAACTGGCCTAATCTAATGATAGGCTAGGGTCACAATTCCATTTAGAATATCTGACCTGTAAGTGGATACTGGTCTAAAGGCTAGACAAAGTCAAAGTCTGAATCTGATGGAGGGGGTCAGATTTGAAGTCTGAGTAGCAGGCCAGCATCGTTAATGAACAAGAAAACTTAGGCAGAAATGGCACACTCATGTTCAACCAAGGCCTCAAGAAATGGGTCAACAGTAGCTTTTTAGCTTCTCATCGTTGTGAATTTCCCAAAGAGATTGGGTCTGTCATCAAAAAGAATGCTTCATGAAGCCTTTTTGCATGGTGGAAGGAAGCACACGTAATTCACAGATTCCTGCCCACTCTAGAATTCTATGATTTCAATTGAAGTAATGCGTCTTTCAACAAATAGGGGGTGCACTGCAGTAGTTTAGAAGTTATGCCAGTGTTAGAAGTTTATCCCTGTAGGCTCACCCATTGTGTTCTAGAGTTGCTATGTTTTCTAGGCTTGATCACTCCCTAGAAGAACGATCCTTACGACAACTTCTGCAGGCCTTCTCAGCGTAGGTCCCTTTCCCTTGTCTGTGTGGTGGTGTTGATTGGGTCTTTTGAACCCTGGGATAATGGTCAGATGGTCCTATGAAAGATTTGTACTTGAACTAACACCCCTGCCTCTTCTTTCCTGTTTGCTGCCGTCATAGATCAAAGGAGACTAGAATTCACAAGCCCCTTTGTTCTTGGGCTGACTTATTAAAAGGAGTCTTGTCCCCAGAGGATTTAATAATTGAGGTCATGTTGAAATAACATCTTAGAGAGGGTTCCCTAGAGAAGTTTTTTAGAAAAGATTGAGAATGCATTCATCTTGATCTAACTGAGCATTTCCTATAGTAGCAGGATTTTTAAAGAAACCCTTTTTTGTTAAGTCATTTAAACATTCGTGTTTTATGAGAAAACTTTATGTATGATGACATTAACCATACATGTGATGAAAGTGTTTTAGTTTCTTGAAGTAGAGAATCAGGTACATGAATACCAGCTCATTTATCAATTTAGGAGGTTTATAAAATTCTAACTGTTGTTTCAGTGTTCCATTGTTTAACCTTCTTCATTGTGTCTTTTTGCTGGGGGCTTCCCAAGTGGTTCGGTGGTAAAGAATCTGCCTGCTAATGCAGGAGATGCAGGAGACGTAGATTCAGTCCCTGGGCCGGGATGATCCCGTGGAGGAGGAAAAGGCAATCTACTGCAGTATTTTTGCCTGGAAAATTCCATGGACAGAGGAACCTGGCAGTCTAGAGTCCATGGGGTCGAGAAAGAGTTGGACATGACTGAGCGACTCAGCACAGCACAGCACATAATTACTACTCATATTTCTGACTGTCATTGTTTTCTACCAGTCAGATATTTGATTTTATCATGTTAACAATATGAAAGGATAAAGTTAGGGTTATGGTTTCTTGAATGGCATACTGTTGTTAGATCTTGGAACCTTCTATATGTCTGTATAGCCAGGATGGGCACTTTAAAATTTACCAAATCAAATAGTAGAACTGTAGTTTTAATGCACGTTTCTATGCTCCGAAATATGTATGCATCTGTGTACACACACACACACACACACACACACACACACAACATTTGCATTTGTGGCAGTTTTGGTGGTTAGCCTTGTGATTAACCAAGAGGCCTGATATTATGTCAGTAAAACTGTCTCATAGGTATGATTGAAACAGTTTTATTAGCAACATATGGGGCATGAAGGAGCCACAGAGGGGAGTTTGGAGTGTGAGGGTGCTGGTCTGTCTTTTTTGGCATATAATTATATCAGTCTTCATGCATGGTGTTATTTGCTGCTGCCTAGGGAATACAGAAGAATAACTTCTTATGTGGTCAAACAAACAAACAAACAAAAAACCCCAATAAATTGTAATTGTTGAGTTTATAGGGAATTATTTGGATGAAAGATGTATTTTTTCCAAACCTAATTTTTATTTGGTCTTTTAAATTTTATTTATTCAGTCTTTTAAATTAATACCCAACTTTTCAATAATTTGAATTTTTGGATCAACTTTACAGAATAGACGCCTAGCTGACTTTCATAAATGGGGAAGAAATTGTTTCTTTTTCCTATTGTGACAATGTATGGTTCTGTTTAATTAGTTTTACTAAATATTTATTAATTTTCTTTAGAGGTATTTGTCATATTTAAATGATGAGAGCATGCTGATTACTAGATGTTACAGGGAAGACAATATCAGACACAGCCTGTGGGCTGTGGAGTTTAATTCTATAAAAGCAATCACATGTGGATGATATTTAAATAGTCAATGATAGGAATGACAGACACACAAGTCAGCCAAGTGGTTACCTCTGGGAAAGAGGGAAGTGGGATTAGGAAGAGGAACAAAGAATCTTCAATTGTTAATTTTTTTTTTAAAAATTTCCTTTTTAGCTAAGATGGATTGTCAGAGATTTTAAAACCATAGGTTCAGGTTGGGACTAAGGTAATGGAATAATTGGTTGCATCTTCTTTTCCTCCATTTATTTCCTGGCTTGTTCTGTATGGTTTCTTCAAGATAGGCAGGTAAGTTGGAAGAGATTGAGAGAAAAGCCAGGGGTTTGGGGGTTAGAGAGTAGTAGATTCTGGAAAAAACCCTGCAGAAAAATGTACTGAAATATTTTTCTAACTTCATCCCAGTTCTGCTCACTACCTCAAGACTTGGGTTAAATGCAAGTGTTTATATTATTGTCTATTCTGAAATACTTATATATTTTATAGGTGATTTTTCAGTTTTATGGAGGACAGTTACTCAGGCAAAATTCCTTTACTCTAGAGTTACTTTTGATCCTAAAACTGGTTTCAGAGAGACCTAGGCCTTTGAAATGGATTAATTATTAAAGTTATTAATCTCAAAATGGCTAGTGGTATGGTTCCTTCTGTATGCTGGAAAAATAATATCAAAAGCCAAGCTGTTCAATATTTAGATTGCAGTGATTAAGAAAGCAGCATGGATTATATGATCATTTCTAGAGTGTGAGCAAATAGGGTCACACTTCAAGTGCTTTTCAGATACTCATGACTACTGACTGTCATGTTTTATGACAAGATGATTTTATCTAAGAGCTATTTCCATGGAGTTTTTTATGTGGATGGAAGACCAAATCTCTGCTTGAAAATGTAAGCAAGAATCTTTACACTCATTCTCCCTTCTGAAAATCAGGGTGAAAGTTTTGACTGTCCTACGAGGAAAAAGAAGTACAGTTGAATAGTTTTGTTCTATGTGGAGAACAATTTGTTGTTATTGTTGTTTAGTTGCTAAGTAATGTCCTATTCTTTGCAACCCCATGGACTACAGCATGCCAGTCTCCCGTGTCCTCCACTATCTCCTTGAGTTTGCTCAGATTCATGTCCTTTGAATCAGTGATGCCATCCAACCATCTCATCCTCTGTTGTCCCCTTCTCCTCCTGCCCTCCATCCTTCCCTGAATCAGGGTCTTTTCCAGTGAGTTGGCTCTTTCCATCATGTGGCCAAAATATTGGAGCTTCAGCTTCAACATTAACCCTCTCAGTGAATACTCAGGGTAGATTTCCTTTAGGATTGACTGGTTTGATGTCGTTGCTCTCCAAGGAACTCTCAAGAGTCTTCTCCAGCATGGGGAACAATACTTAGTAGAGTTGTACATTTATTGGTGGTGATTTGAGACATAGAAGAAGAAAAAATATTGAGTAGTTGTAATATGTTTTAAGAGAAAGTGTGCTTTGCTAAATGAAATAGTAATAATCTTAAATTTATCATTTATTTAAACCTCTCCAACCAGATCTTTTAAAAGAGCAGCTAAAAAATATATTCTGATTTGAATTTAATTATTATGATTTTTTTCTTGGCTAAAGTGCCTTATGAACAATGTAGAAGACATAACTGATTGAATAATCATTTCATTTTACTGACACTTACTACTAAGTATGTTTATTAAAGTTCAGATAATAGTTGAAATAATGAAGTAGGATTACATTAGTAATATAAAATTTGTTCAGAATAAAGATAGTATATGGATTAATTGAAATAATCCATCTGTACTATAAAATAATGGTTAATGGATGGTTGCCTTATATTTGTGAAGCTCTGTGTGTATCTGTGTATAGTTATCATTATGCGCAAATGTAATTATTTATATTTCTTACATATGCTGTTTCATTTTATCATCACAACAGTTTTGGAAGTAGAGGGGGCAGGTGAGATTTCTCTTTACTAAATGTGGAAAACTGAGTGGCGTAATAATTAAATTGTTTGTTCGTGGGTAGGACCGCACTAAAATGAGAGCTCCTGACTTCGGGTTTAGTGCTGTTTCCCAGTGGACTGTGGTCAGAGCAGGATACTATGACTTTCCTGTAGGTTTTCCTGGTGGTTCAGCTGGTAAAGAATCCACCTGCAATGCGGGAAACCTGGATTCGATCCCTGGGTTGGGAAGGTCCCCTGGAGAGGGGAAAGGCTACCCACTCTTGTATTCTGGCCTGGAGAATTCCATGGACTGTATTGTCCATAGGGTCACAAAAGAGTCTGACAGGACTGAGCAACTTTCACTTTCACTTCAGGACTGCATTAAGATCAGGGCTCCTGGCTTCCGATTTAGTGCTCTTTCCCGGTGGACTGTAGTCAGAACAGGATACTGTGACTTTCCTGTTAGTTAACATAACTTAGTTACCAAAATGCCTTATTTAGGGTATGTGTAATAATTGTAATCGAAACTCAAACACTGTTAGGGCTAAATCTTTGTTGTTGTTGTTGTTGTTCTTCAGTTGCAGCAAAATCTAACTTCCATGTGTGCTACTTATATGTCTTTTGGGAGATTTTGAAAAACTAAAGTCTCTTTCTCCTGTGGAAGTGTTAAAAATCCTAAGAAGCTTTCTTGAGATAAAGTTTGTCCCCTTTCAATTATTAAATGTGCTTTTCTCTTATCTGTGAATTTCACCTTCAGTTTATTGGCAACTGCTTTGTCATGAGAGGATCCTTGAATTATGATTAACTCCTTGCAACCTGGCTTTGGTCCCACCTCGGTACTAGAACTGCACTCTTGAAGGTCACTGGTGACCACATTCTAGCCAACTGTAGACTTTTTCCCTCAGTTCTCAATCTCTTTGACTTATAATGCCATATGACCTCAGTTTTTCAGTTACGTGAGCACTCTGTTTTGGATTTTTGCTTTAAATTCTCTGCTGTCTACACTTCTTACGGTAATACCTGCCTTTTCTTTGTGGGGTGGGTTTTGTCCTTGTCCTTTCTAGGTATTTGCTTTTTGCATTTTGAATCTTATCTCTTTAGTTCTTCTTGCTTTGCACTGTGTCATCATTTCTTGTAACTCTCACTGGGATGGATATTACTGGCAGTTCTCAGAGCTCCATTTCACATCATTGTCCATCACCCGAACTCTAGTCCCTCACTTCCCTCTGTTTTCAGGTGGTTGTCCTTTGGCCTCAGAACAGATCTTTCTTGAGTCCTCTCCTTCAGACTCTCTTCTCCTCTGAATTTCTGAGTTTCTTTGGCAGAAGGTATTCCCTTAACGCTTTGACATTGTACATTTGGTGCCCCTTATCTCCCAGTGTCTGTAATGTACTTGCAAATATTTCTTAAATTTGTCCTGTCCTCTTCGTTCCTTCATCTTCCCTAAAGTACTTTATAGAGTGTGAAACACTTCCAAATGTATTTGTAAAAAATTTAAAATAAGCCAACATAATGCATTTATGAAATAGGAGGGGTGGATTTATTATCCCAATTTTCAGTTCAGGAAACATGAACTGAGAGAAGTGACTTGTCAGAAATACCATTGTTGGTTAAGGTAAGAGCTATTACTGAAGCCAAGCTAACGTGGTTTTAAGTCTGTCTCTGTGCCCAAATCTAGTGGCTGTTGTGACTTCCTATTAATCATCTTTCACCTTCCAATTTTCTCCTTTAATTCACTTTGCTTTCTATGCTAGGTTGATGTCTGTAAAATCAGTCAAGGTAGCAGCTATTAGAGATTGATGCAGTCTCAATCATTGTGCTAGATAATATTATATAATCCTCAGAACTACTGTGCAAGGTAGATATTGTATCCCTCTCTTATGGATAAATACACTGAGGCTTAGAATAACCTGCTACTCATTTTGTGTCAAGGTGGGGTGAAGATTCAAACTCTGACTCCCACTTCTGGTTCTTTTTACAGTTAAATTGTGCCAAGTATCAAATTCTTAATGTTACTCTTCTTTCTAAGAATGTACTGTGGTTTCCTTTTGCTTACTTAACCCCATTTGTACCTCTTTATCAACCTTTCTGGACCCTCAATGATTTATTTGTAAGTTTCTTTTCTGTTTATTTTTGTCAGAACCCTCCTCAGTGATTCCTCGAGTCTTTACCTTGTTCTCGTCTCACACAGACCGTATCTAGTCTCATTTTATCACTTTAACTCATGCTGTTTACTACCTGTGTAGAAGGATGGCATCACTGACACAATAGACATGAGTCTGAGCAAGCTCTGGGAGATGGTGAAGGACAGGGATGCTTGGCGTGCTGCAGTCCACGGTGTTGCAAAGAGTTGGATATGACAGCTACTGAACAACAATAGAATAATTTTACTTCCTCTTCTTTACTTATCCATAGTGAAAGTGAAGTTGCTCAGTCGTGCCCGACTCTTTGCGACCCCATGGACAGTAGCCTGCACCAAGTTCCTCCATCCATGGGGTTTTCTAGGCAAGAGTACTGGAGTGGGTGTCCATTTCCTTATCCAGGGGATACTCCCGACCCAGGGATCAAACCTAGGTCTCCCGCATTGTAGACAGATGCTTTACCATCTGAGTCAAGCCTGCATTTACTTATCCATAGCCAGCTCTTTACCTTTTCTTCCTTCTAACATTTAGTAAGCACTCACAGCATACATGATGCTATGACAGCAGTTGCTGGTAGAGATGAGTGCCTGGGCCCTGTTGGAGAGATGAGTAGGTAATGGGGCCAGCTAGACTGGATGTCCCCCTGGGATCTGAGAGCCTTAGCAGAGGGAGGCTATGCATGGATTGCTGTGGCCGCACTCAAGAGGATGTGATTAATTTTACCTGAGTTGTTGGGAAGGATGGACTGAAGAACTGACATTTGACCTGTGGCCTTAATGGAGGAGGGGCAGTTCTCCAGGTGGAGAAGGGGAGGGAGCCAGGCTTTGTGGAAAGAGGAAATATTTTGTGAATAGAGGGATAAAATCACAAGGATGTATGCCATATATTGGAGTGTAAACATTAAAAGTTGCAGGGCTATGCAACGGCGTGTGTTGCTGCCAGTGGGTCTCAAGTGATGGCCTTTGCCTTCATGGAGTCATTGGTCTGGTCTGTTGTTTGACCTTATACTCTCAGACACCTGGTATGGTGGGCCCATTGAGACTGAGCCTTTCTCAGGAGCAGGGCCACGTTAGCCATACATCAGAAACTGATATACACCTATCTGTATGTGTTTATATGTTTGTCAATTTACTAATTTCCAATGAGAAATACAACTGTCAAGCAGAAGGGATTGCTTATTTTGGCAGATTAGTTCATTGTCTCCCTATAGGCAGGCTTCTTGGGAAGCCAAGTTGTTAATATGGAGGTCAGTTGATTGAGAAATCCCACTGTCAGGTTGACCCGGCATTTCTGACCAGGGCACTCTCTTCTGGCAAGATACATGGGAACTGTGTTGCCGCAGACCACCTATTGAGCATGGCAGGAGAACCTGGGGAAATATTTGTTTGAAGAAATATCTCTCAGCTGAGTTAGCTTAAGGCTGTCTTACCCACTCTAAGAAGAGCATTGCCAAGGAAACCAGATTATTCTAGTCAACTCGGCCGAAACTTCCTTTCCTGTGATTTGGGTTGATCTTGTGAACATCTGCCTAGAAGTATTTACTGATTCCTTTGCTGACCAGCCCTTCCCCTTCCTCCACATTCTGTTTGATGCTTTCTCCTTTTAGATAGGTTGAGACATTTGGTCACATTACAGAGAAGTTTTAAGAGCTAGGGAAACAGGAATTTTCATATTTCTGTTTTGATTTATCTTACATCACATTTATCTTAAGTCACATTTTCTTATTTTCAGTTGTTTGGGGCTAAAATTGGGAAATAGTGAACAATAATCTGAAGCCAAGAATGTGAGATTTTTGGTGGTGGGATGTTGGAGATGAGACTAGAAGATTAGGACCAGATTGTGAAGGGTCTTGGGTGCCATACTAAAGAGTTTGAATTTCAGAGTCCTCTCGATTCAGTTCTTCTGTGAATTCTTTTTTTCTCCTCATGTCGTCTTTTCAGTTTAAAAATTTTTGTTGTTATCCGTATCAAGTTGTTAATATCTCACTGTGGAGTGTTTGATAATGGCTCTCCTTTAGAGATCTTAAGATTTTTAAGAGATCTTATTTAGACCCTTTATGTTTTGACAGATAAATATTAGGTGATATTATCTGCAGTTTTAACATGAGATGCTTGAGAGCTTAAATTCTGCTTCTGACTTTCATTGTGCTTCGTAATTCAAGCTATTTCTATAACGTCCTCTCTTATCTCCCAGTTTTTAAGGCAGGTGTTGTTTTTTATCTTATTATAATAGTTCTTTTTTATATTATATAATGTTTTTATTATGGTAAGCTGTCTATTAATTAATTATCATGTATTTGTCTCTTTTCTCACTAAGCAGTTTGCCAGTTCCTTATATTTAGGTGGAGCTGATACTTAGTCTTTTGTGTTTTATACCTAGCCCAGTTGAATTTAAAGCAATACTTAGGCAATAGGATGCTATTTTAGAGCTAGAAGTTAATCTAGTTCAGTACTTATGTTTTCTTCACGAGGAAACAGAGATCCAGGGCTGCTGTAATTTGCCACAACATAACTAGTAGCTGAGCGCCAAAAACTTGATGCTTTTGAACTGTGGTGTTGGAGAAGACTCTTGAGAGTCCCTTGGACTGCAAGGAGATCCAACCAGTCCATCCTAAAGGAGATCAGTCCTGGGTGTTCATTGGAAGGACTGATGCTGAGGCTGAAACTCCAATACTTTGGCCACCACATGTGAAGAGTTGACTCATTGGAAAAGACCCTGATGCTGGGAGGGATTGGGGGCAGGAGGAGGAGGGGACGACAGAGGATGAGATGGCTGGATGGCATCACTGACTCGATGGGCATGAGTTTGAGTAAACTCTGGGAGTTGGTGATGGACAGGGAGGCCTGGCATGCTGTAATTCATGGGATCGCAGAGAGTCGGACACGACTGAGCGACTGAACTGAACTGAACTGAACTGAGCTAAGCTAGTAGAGCCATGGCCAGAACCCAGATATCGTGTCTGTTCCCACCACCTTTGCACCATACTGTGCTGGTTCCCTATTTGACTGAGAGAGGTATTCCATAAGGATGGAAGGGACCCTCAAATATCAATGTGTAATTTCCAAAACCACTGTTTAAAAACTTAGTTTTAGCAGCTTTTCTTGCTAGTGCTTGGAAGTGTTGAATGTTTTAGGTCTGTGTTATGCAGGAAAACACAAAAGAGGGACATAGGGAGAGGAGTTCATGTATTGAACTTCTGTATTCCTGCCAAGCATTGTACAGGTGCACTTATCACCCCAACTCTTTATTGCTACAGTGCTGTGAACTGTTACCACATTTTGCAACAAGCTGACACTCACAGGGGTGAAACAGTCTTGCAAGTAGAACTAAAAGGTGTGGGGTGTAAGCCCAGGTCTGCATATCTACAGTGACCTTGCTCTTTCAGTTATGCTTCACTGTTACAGCTCTCAGCCAAAGCCAAGAATAGCAACTGTAGCAGCAGGTACACACCTGACTTTCTAATGAGGGGAAGTCCAGCAGCCGTCCCCCATTGTCTGTGGCGGGAGGTGATTGTTCGTGCCCGAGCTGGGTGGTAGTGTCTGACTCACTAAGTAATCTCACATTTTCTAACCATGGCTTGTGGCTCATATTTGTGACCTTTAATATATGTATCTTATGTCATCATTCCCATTTCCATTCTGTGGGAGAACAGCAGCAGATTATAAACCCACGTGTCTCACTCTTGCTTCTACCTAAGCCTCACTTTCCATCTTGTTGATGTGCCTTCTTTCTTCCTTTTCTGTCTCCACTCTTAACTCTTGTTGTAGAGAGAAAATTCTATGTGCTTGTATCAGAGGTACTGGAATGGATGAGCTTCACTCCCCTCCCCCACCAAATTCTGTGTTGGTATGACGAAATCATGGGACAAAAAAATAAAAAGAAGGTGATGCATAATCACATTATTTGTCTTCAAGTAAAACAGTTTTTCAAAGTGGTAAGATATATGCAATTCATAACTTATATACAGTTCATCATTCATATTTATAAAATCTGTGTTTTGGTGCTAGATGCACTTACTTTAAGTTTCAAAGAATTATTTAAAAATACTCTTGAATCATCTCCCTAAGAGCTTTCAACACTGTATAAATAGTACACTTTTTAGCATTTCCTTTTCCATACCTGCAGTTTGCTTCATCTTTGAAATTGTTTACCACTTTTTTTTTTTGCAAGGCACATGTGAAGACTCAGCCAACATATGTCATTATATATGTGGGTTTCAAAAAGCAACCAGGGGAAGTTTTATGTAACCTTTTCAAAGAGTTATTACCTGGGCTTTCCCCATTTCAGAGCAAAACCAGATGTAAACCAAGGATGTGAACTAGTGTGCATGTTTTCCAGTGATCATTTTTGTTAAAATATGACACCTACCCGCTTGGAATTTAGATTGTTTCTGGTAAATAATTCACTATAATCTGGTGATTTCTGTCACTTTGCTTGTCCAGTTAAATTCTTTTGGATTGTTTTTTATTTTTTATTTATTTTTTGGATTGTTTTTTAAAAAGAACAACACCGTTGTGAGATGAGAAATTAGAACCAGTGCATTTGATTAAATGTGTTCATGGGGGAAAATATGCTAAGAAGCCATTAGAATTTCCCCTTTATGCCAAAAAGGGCATTAGACTGGTAGACGGTACAGAGGGACGTAACTCAAGGGAATGTCCTGAGGTAGAAGTTGTTGGATACTAAGAGTACAGAGTGAAAGAGGATAGTGTTTCCTAGCATGGGAAGTGTAGTCCCTTTTCTAAGTGGAAAGGCTCCAACCATAAACCACTGTGTTGAGATGGCATTTTTATTTATTTACAGTTTCTGTTTTGTTTAATTAAAGGTTGGTTGTAATTAAGATGAATTTTTAAAAAATCCCGTGTTGTCTATATTGCCCCACAAAAGTCCACTAAGAATGAATTAAAATTTTGTTAGTGGTGTCTGTGTTATGTTTATTCTTTTAGGTTTTAAATTTCACGTGATCAGTGCCTTTTGCTAGAACACAGCATGCTTTATATTTGTTTTATAATTATCCAGGACAGACTTTCTCATGTATGTGATAGCACATAAGATGCTTAAGAAAATTTCATGTCTTACTTCTACATAGTGGGTACTAGACAGTTACTGATTGAATAAATTAAGAGTAAATAACTGTATGAATACAGAAATATGTGGGGGCATGTATGATTTTCTATTCTGAGTCAGAGTCATGATTTCTATGATAAAGTTCTTAAAATACAAATCTATATGAAGTGTTTAGGTACTCAGTATGTAAGAACTTACTATAAAAAATAAGGATGAATACATTTTAAAAAATCTATAAATAAATAGTTATTATAATTTAGAATGTTTAAGACTTTTTTTTCCTTTTATGCACACATACCCATACATATAATTATTAATAGATAATAAGTAATTATAGTTAATATAATAATATAAGTTAATCTATAAACTTATACATTTATAGATGGAGAAATAAGAGAAAAATTTTAATGGTATGCTCATCCTACATGCTACTTTCACATAGACTGTAGCCTGCCAGGCTTCTCTGTCCATGAGATTTTCCAGGCAAGAATGCTGGAGTGGGTTGCCATTTCCTTCTCCCTGATTTTAACAGAAGTAAAAGAATTTAAAAACAAAAGGAGTTATAGTGATAGTATAGTTTAGTAAAAAGGAGTTAAGTGATCCTTTACATAAGAAATAGCTAAGTGATTTCACTAAAGTAGAAAGAAATTATGAAAAATAGTTACAGATCAGGATCATTATATATAAATATTAACTATATATTATTATATCAGTTTATTTCCTGCAATGAAAAGTAATAAATTAACATTTTCCCCTTTTCCTGTCTCCTAATTTTTATTACTTATATTAAATTTGTACTTTATCAAGTTGTGTAACACTTGCATTCTCTTTTCTAACTAGTTTTCACAGTTACTTAGTCTTAGTTTTATATTCAAAAGTATTCAGTGCTTCCTACCTCCTCTTTTCCTTTTTAATATAGCAGATTGCCTTAAAAATTCCATTCTCTGGAACTGATGTCCCTAAATAAGTAACACTTTTTTTTTTTTTTCTTAAGGAGAATATATTTCTTTGATCAGTAGATGGAGAAACTGAATCCTATATAGAGTAAAATCAAGTTTTGACTCATGCAACTTGATTATAAAATATCAGTTTGCTTAAAGTATAGTCCTTGAAATGTGAGTGTTATTTTCTTATTCCTTCCTCCTTCTTTCCTTTTTTCCCCTTCTTTCTTCCTTCCTTTTATTTATTTATTTTTTAAAAAAATTTGATGTGTAGGTCAAGCAGTAAAAACTATGTAAAAATGGACTATATGAAATTGAAGTTGAAATTCAATGTGAGGGTCGCTTAAAAAAGTCCATACAGTACATTAATGCCATATGACACAACCCTAGCATAATAAATAGCATTTAATGCTACACAGTTAGTCAAGGTGCTGCATGCCATTAGGGGGGAAAACAGAAGCAGAACTCTGGCCCCAGAAAAGCATACATTGGACTAAAAGAATACCTGTTGGTTCAGTGCTGTTGAGGTAAAGAACTCCTAATAGGAAATCAACTATACAGGCAGCCTGGGGTCAGAAGCAAATGGTTTTGAAAATCTAAGTGGTTTAGAATTCGCTAAGTAGGAAATGAGGAGTAACTGATGGCTTCTTTAATGTTTATTTTGATTTATTTTTCATTGAATGAAAGATTCTTTAAATTCTATAGTGCTTTACATTTTCAAAAGCGTCACACGCATGGTTTCATATAATCTCATAATAACCCTCCCCCACCCTTATATTGCCCTTTGTTATTATATTTTTAGTTATGTATTTTAAAAATATTGATTATTTGTGCCTGAAAAATAAAACCCTGGAATACCTGATGACTTGAAACGTTATTGTTGTTGTTTAGTTGCTAAGTTGTGTTCAACTTTTTGTGATCCCATGGACTGTAGCCCACTAGGCTTCTCTGTCCATGAGATTTTCCAGGCAAGAATACTGGAGTGGGCTGTCATTTCCTCCTCCAGGAGATCTTCCTAACCCAGGAATCGAACCCATGTGTCCTACATCTTCTGCATTGGCAGGAGGATTTTGTTTTTTTTTTTACCAGGGAACCACCTGGGAATCCCACTCTCAGAAACAGTCAATACTTGATCCAGTTGGTTCTATAAAAGCAGAGGTCCATGAGCATCTCCCAGGGCATCCTGAGGCTGTTGCCCATGCCAGTTCTGCTATACCTGCTGAGATTGCTGACTGCACTTCTGTTTCTCAAAGACCAGAAGTGGAAGGACCTAGTTTCTTTGGGGTACCTGTTGAAACAATTTTCCCTAGTTTTCTCCAGTTAGCATATATTGTACCTTTTTAGTCTCCTTTCCCTGCGCTTGTTGATGGAATTCTGCAGGCCAGAATACTGGGGTGGGTAGCTGTTCCTTTCTCCAGGGGATCTTCCCAACCTAGGGATTGAACCCAGGTCTCCCACACTGCAGGCAGATTCTTTACCAGCGGAGCTGCAAGGAAAGCCTGAGAATGCTGGAGTGGGTAGCCTATCCCTTCTCCAGCGGATCTTCCTGACTCAGGAATCAAACTGGGGTCTTCTGCATTGCAGGTGGATTCTTTACCAACTGAACTATCAGGGAAGCCCTTGGTGATGGGAGACAGCATTAAAGCAGCTTTGTATTTTAATCATGCTTTGAATATGACTCGTCTCTGGACATTCAGAGGACATTCAGAGCACAAAGAACCAGCTCTGTCTCCATTCTGTGAAAATAAATTTAGTCTCTTTATATCAATACGTATCGCCTTGTCTTCCTTCTTTAATTCTTTATTTTGATTCATTTCTTGGTTCGCTGAATTTGGTTATCAGATGTTTGGTTTTTAGTTTTTTTTTGTTGTTGTTGGTTTAGTTTTTTTTTTTTTTTTTTCTTGGTTATGTCTAAGCGTATCTATGCAGAGTACATCATGAGAAATGCTGGACTGGATGAAGCACAAGATGGAATCAAGATTTCTGGGAGAACTATCAAAAATATGCAGATGACACCACCCTTATGGCAGAAAGCAAAGAAGAACTAAAGAGCCTCTTGATGAAAGTGAAAGAGGAGAGTGAACAAGTTGACTTAAAACTCAACATTCAGAAAACTAAGATCATATCATCTGGTCCCATCATTTCATGGCAAATAGATGGGGAAACAGTGGAAACAGTGACAGACTTTATTTTTTTGGGCTCCAAAATCACTGCAAATGGTGACTGCAGACATGAAATGAAAAGATGCTTGCTCCTTGAAAGAAAAGTTATGACCAACCTGGACAGCATATTAAAAAACAGAGACATTACTTTGCAAACCAAAGTCTCTCTAGTCAAAGGTATGGTTTTCCAGTAGCCATGTGTAGATGTGAGAATTGGACATAAAGAAAACTGAGTGCCAAAGAATTGATGCTTTTGAACTGTGGTGTTGGAGAAGACTCTTGAGAGTCCCTTGGACTGCTAGGAGATCCAACCAGTCTATCCTAAAGGAAATCAGTCCTAAAGATTCACTGGAAGGATTGATGCTGAAGCTGAAACTCCAATAATTTGGCCATCTGATGCAAAGAACTGACTCATTTGAAAAGACCCTGATGCTGGGAGGGATTGGGGGCAGGAGGAGAAGGGGACAACAGAAGATGAGATGGTTGGATGGCATCACCAACTCAATGGACATGAGTTTGAGCAAGCTCTGGGAGTTGTTGATGGACAGGGAAGCCTGGCATCCTGCAGTCCATGAGGTCACAAAGAGTCGGACATGACCGAGTGACTGAACTGAACTGAAACAATATACAGAACTCTAGCTAAAATGCATACTGGAAGTAGAAATATATAAAAGGAGAGGGAATGAAGATACTAAATAATCTTGTACAGCACATGTATAGAATAAGAGCAATGTAAGTTTTGTTTAGTCATAAGAAGTTGAAAGGAAGTTGGAAGGATTGATGCTGAAACTGAAACTCCAATACTTTGGCCACCTGATGCAAAGAATTGTCTCATTTGACCCTGATGCTGGGAAAGATTGAAGGTGGGAGGAGAAAGGGACAACAGAGGATGAGATGGTTGGATGGCATCACCGGCTCAGTGGACATGAGTCTGAGTAAACTGCAGGAGTTGGTGATGGACAGGGAGGCCTGGCATGCTGCAGTCCATGGGGTCGCAAAGAGTCGGACACGACTGAGTGACTGAACTGAACTGAAGCCTTTCTATATCAATTTATATATCCACTTACTTATATATATATATATTTTGAGAAGAGCTCATGGTTGCTGAATTTCTTGAGTAGTTGAATGCTTTAATGTGTTTGTAGTGCGCTTTACGGACAATTTGGTTGGGCATCACATAATTGGATGTTACATCTTTCCCTTAGAACTCTGAAGACATTGCACTATCATCTCCGGATAGTAATGAATGCTGCCATAGAAAAGTCTAAGGCCACTATTGTTTTTTCTGCCTTTATCCTGACATAATTTATATTTATTGTTTTATCTTTCTTAAATTCTGTAACCTCATGAGGATATATCTTAGTATTAATTGTTTTGAATTATTTTATCTGGAACATTTTCTTTAAGTATTTATTTCCACCTTCCCAAAAAAGAATGTTTTCTTTATTATATTGCATTTTTGTTTCATTTGTTCTGTTTTCTTTTTCACAAATGTCAAGTGTGTATTGGCTCAATCTCTTTTATTGATATCTTCTATATTGATCATCTCATTTCATCTCTTATATATAGCTTTCAAAACTTTCTATTTTGTGTGCTTTTTTGCAAGTCCATTGTCCGTTTTCCTGACTTTCAATATTAAGTGTTCTGGTTTTTGTTGCTTCTTTTGTGACATATATATATATACACACACACACACACACACACACACACACATATATACATATATATAAATATACCTTTTCTTAATCTGCAGCTTCTTTAGCTTGCCAGTTTGCTTTTTTATCTCTTTTAATTGTCTTATGTTCTCTTAGATATTTCATACTTTTCTTTGAGCCCTTTACTTTGAAGTGGCTCATATTCTTTATAATTTAAGTTGTGGAAAATTATTTGTGAGTTTTTCCTCTGTTTCCCAAGACAGTATCTCTTTTCATCTACCAGTTACTTATGTCCCTTCGCTCCAATCCTCAGTGTAAATTCTTTCCTGGTTCATTTCTGGTTTGTATTCATTTTTGAATGGGCTCTGTTCCTTTAGAAACAGGTATTGCCTGTATGAGGTTAGATGCAAATATTCAGTAGTTGAGTTCAGTCGCTCAGTCGTGTCCGACTCTTTGTGACCGCATGAATTGCAGCACGCCAGGCCTCCCTGTCCATCACCAACTCCTGGAGTCTACCCAAACCCATGTCTGTCCAGTCGGTGATGCCATCCAGCCATCTCATCCTCTGTTGTCCCCTTCTCTTCCTGCCCCCAATCCCTCCCAGCATCAGGGTCTTTTCCAACGAGTCAACTCTTTGCATGAGGTGGTCAAAATATTGGAGTTTCAGCTTCAGCATCAGTCCTTCCATTGAACACCCAGGACTGATCTCCTTGCAGTCTAAGGGACTCTCAAGAGTCTTCTCCAACACCACAGTTCAAAAGCATCAATTCTTTGGTGCTCAGCTTTCTTCACCGTCCAACTCTCACATTCATACATGCCCACTGGAAAAACCATAGCCTTGACTAGACGGACCTTTGTTGGCAAAGTAATGTCTCTGCTTTTTAATATGCTGTCTAGGTTGGTCATAGCTTTCCTTCCAAGGAGTAAGCGTCTTTTAATTTCATGGCTGCAGTCACCATCTTCAGTGATCTTGGAGCCCCCAAAAATAAAATCTGCCACTGTTTCCACTGTTTCCCCATCTATTTCCCAAGAAGTGATGGGACCAATAATAGGGAGAGAGAATAAATTACATCAGTTTGCACTTCCATCCAGTATTTTTTAACTGAAACACTTCTTCACCCAAGATGGCTCCTTTGCTCTCAGCATATGTCTGACCTCAGTTTGCAGTGCCGTGAAGGTCACTGTGACTTTGAGGTCCTGTGAGTCATAGGGGCGGTTTGGTGATAACTCCTTCCTGTCTTCTTTCCTCCCATTTGGCACAGATAATCTTGGCTAGGAAGCTGAAGATAAAAGCATGTTGATGGTTCCCCTCTCCTTCTGTGGTATGACCATGAAGTTCTGGAGAAGCATCTATTTTCTCCTAGGTAGATGCTTAAACATCATTGTTTTAATCAGTTTCCTTGAATGAGGTTTAGAATTGTTCCATCTTTAGGGAAATCTTTATGCTGCCTGAGATCTGAGGGGGTGTGGTTTGGCTGTCAGCACTGCTCCTCATTTGATTCCAGATATCACATAATTTGGTGGATTTTTCTTTCTTTTTTAAATAGTAGTTTGTGGTTTGTGGTTGTAGCTGCCTTTGTTTCATTGATGATGAGGCATTCATTATTTTTTGTTCTTTTTTTTCCTTTTTTTTGGTTTGTTTCTGGAGTAGCGACTAGGGTAACAGTGTCTTCCTACTGTCTTTTTTTGTTTGTTTTTTTAAACTGTCTCTGCTGGCTCACTTGCTCACTGTGTCTCCCTCTCATCCTCCCTTTTATTAAACTTCCTCTGTCTACCCTTCCTCTCTCCCCTCTTTAGCTACTTATCCCTCAAATCTTGAGCTTTTCCCAAGATGCATTTTCAGTCCTTTTTCTTGTTTGTTGTTTGTTGTTTTTCCCCTGGCTTAGTTTTATCTTTCTGAGTGACTCCATGTACTCCTATCATTAATCTTCACCTCTAGTCTAATTTTTATTAATTTTTTGGTTTTCTTTCAAAATTTATTGAAATTTGAAAAGTACAACTGTAGAAGTTTAAGGTGTACAGCATAATGACTTGGCTTACATATATTAGGAAATGGTTGCCACAGTAAATTTAGTTATCATCCATCATCTCCTGTTCTACTAATTCCTGGATTAGCAGTTTGACTTTGACTCCTCCTGAGCTCCAAATTCTTACTAGATACAATAATACCTCAAAATTCCTTTTCAAAATAAAATTGTTTTTGATGTTCCTTGCAAAGTGTGGTTCTGTTTACTACCTCATGTAATAGAAACTCATTCTTGCAAATTATTCAGACTAAAGATGTCTCAATCAACCATAATTTTTCTTTCTTATGCTTCTCTCAAGTGCTAACTTATCACTTGACTAATGTTGATTTCTCTTGTGTCTATTGTGTCTTTACATTGAGACTGTAAGTCCATTGGTGGCAGGCATCTGTCACTTCACATATAATATGTAGTTTCTGAAAAATCATTGGTTTAAATCCTTTGAATGCTAATTTTGGCTTTAATAAAAGTCTGTTATCAAGATGATTTTAATGTCTTAATCAGTCATCTTGTGGCAATTTCACATAATTTGCCCCTAATCACCTTGCCTAGATAAAAGCTTTTTGTGTACTTATAACAGGGCTTCCTTGGTGGCTCAGTGGTAAAGAATCCATCTGTCAATGTGGGAGACATGGGTTCTATCCCTGGATTGGGAAGATACCCTGGAGAAGGGAATGACAACCCACTCTAGTAGTCTTGCCTGGGAAATCTCATGGATAGAGGAGCCTGGTGGAGTACAACCCCTGGGGTCACAAAAGAGTCGGATATGACTAAGCAACAACAGCATAACTCCTGCCTTCTCTTTTTCTTCGATTCACAGATGTATGAAGCGTTTAAGACTATACCATTCCTCAGACTTAAACTTCGGTTGCTGAATTTGTTTTTCTTTTATATCCATCCTCCACACTCCCATTTTGATTGTTTCCTAAATGATCCAACTGTTAGTCAGACTTAAAAATATCAGGGTCAAGGATTTTGACCATGGGTGATTTCTTTGTGAAAATATTAAGAAGCCAGTGATAAAAGATCTTAATGTTATGTTTTAATTTTTGTTTTAAAAATTAGGTATCTGAATTAAACTTGTTTATATTTAATGTGCTTTAATATTGTTAATTCTTAATTATTATTATTTTTTGAATTGTGAGGCCCTTAAATATTAATTTTATCACACAAGGGGAGAGGAAAGCAATAAATGTCAAGAGATTAAGTGAAGAAATCAATTGTATATAATACAGTAAAATCCTAGAGTCGACACGTACTGGTGAGTGTTAGCTGCTTGGTTCATGTGTTTATTGGCATTGGGGACATAATCTTTTGAAACCATCATTGTAAAAGTGAAGATGTCATTGTAAAACTTAAGATTTTGACAATAAGAACTGCTCTTCAATATGGGAAGCTTGTTGAATTTCTCATAAAACCACAAACCATAAACCTCTCTTGGAGAAAATCACTTTTGAAATGATCTGACATGGTTTAAAGAAAAGGTGGGTCCTTCTGGTTTATGAGCAGGAGAGCCATTGCATTGTATTTCAATGTTAAACTGCACACACAAGATCTAGATTTTGAAAAGTATAGGACTTTCTTATGTAATTAATTTTAAAATGATTCATTATACAATCAATTTAAAGATAATGACTTTAATTTTTAGAGCAGTTTTAGGTTCAGAAAAATTAAGTGGAAGTTATAGAGGATCTCTCCTCCCTATCCTCCCCAGCATCAAATCCCCACCAGAGTGGTATACTGGTTGCAATCCATGAACCATCATTGATCCATCATTACCAACAAATGTCCTTGGTTTAAATTAAGGTTCACTCTTTGTGACATTCTAAGTATTTTGATAAATGTGTACTGAAACATACATTCACCCTTATAATATATAAAACAGCTTCACTGTCCTAAAAACACCCCGTGATTCACCTGTTCATCCCTCCCTCTCTCTTTCCCACAGATCCCCTGACGAACCACTGAATTTTTTTTAAAATTTATTTTACTATCTCAATAATGTTGCCTTTCCTAGAATATCTTATAGTTGGAATCATACAGTATGTAGTCGTTTCACATTGGCTTCTTTTACTTAGCAATATGCATTTAAGACTATTCCATGTATTTTCATGGCTTGATAACTCATTGCTTTTTCGTGCTGAATAGTATTCCATTGCTTGGAAGTACTGCAGTGTGTTTATCCAGTTGCCTTTTGAAGGATAGCTTGGCTGTTTCCAAGTTTTGGCAGTCTGAATAAAGCTGCTGTAAGCCTTTCTGCGCAGGTTTTTGTGTGGGTGTAAGTACTAAGGGGCTTGATCGCTGGATTATATGGTAAGAGCATATTTAGTTTTAGTTTTGTAAGAAACTGCCAAACTACTCCAAAAGAGGCTGTACCATTTTGTAGGCCTGCTACAGATGAAAGAGAGTTCCTATTGCTCCACCACCTCTTCAGTATTTCAGGTATTTGTTTTGGATTTTAGCCATTCTAATAGGTGTGTATTAATTTATAATTCCCTAATGACATGTGATGTTGAACATTTTAATATGCTTATTTACCATCTGTGTATCACCTTTGATTGAATTGTTTCTTTATTGCTTTTAAGGGATTTTTTGTTTTTGTATATTTTGGATGAGTCCTTTATCAGATATTTTTTTGCAAATATTTTTGCCCAGTCTGTGCATTGTCTTCTTATTTTCTTGACAGGTCTTTTGCAGAGTGGAAGTTTTCAATTTTAGTGAAATCCAGTTTACCAGCTAACCTCCCTCCTACCCCCCACCCCCACCTCCCCACCCCCTCAGTGCGCCTTTGGTGTTGTATCTAAAAAGTCAAGATCAAACCAAGGTCATCTGCATTTTCTTGTGTATTGTTTTCTCAGTGTATTATAGTTTTGCATTTTACATGTAAACCTGTGATCCATTTTGAGTTATTTTTTGGGGGACAGGTATCATATATATCTAGATTCATTTTTTGCCTGTAGTGATCCAGTTGTCCCATCAGCCTCGGTAGAAAAAACTATTCTTCATTGGATTGCCTTTGTTCCTTTGTCAAAGATCAGTTGACTATATTTGTATGGGTCTATTTCTGGGCTCTCTTTTCTGTTCCTTTGATCTTTTTGTCTGTTCTTTCGCCAGTACCACACTGGCTTGATTACTCTGTAATTAATTTTTAAAATAATAATTAGTAAAATATTTAAATGTTTTTTGTTAAGATTTGTGAAGTAAGTTATCTTTAACCAATTTCTGTTATTAAGTGTGAGATGATGTATCGTGTTATTTTTAGAGGTAGATACGTTATTTGTAATCATTTTTGTAAAAATTATATACACTAGAAGCACTGTCATAATAGAAAGAAATTGTGACATTTTTACTTTAAAGATATTATACTCTTGTGCAGTAACTTGTTTTATATGTTCTGTTGGCTCTTTAATACCCATTAAGGAAATTAACTTTTTAATTATGAAATAATAGTTTAAATGTGATT
Organism: Dama dama; assembly: GCF_033118175.1. Classification (NCBI taxonomy): domain Eukaryota; kingdom Metazoa; phylum Chordata; class Mammalia; order Artiodactyla; family Cervidae; genus Dama; species Dama dama. The sequence continues at coordinate 53,988,597 of NC_083713.1, forward strand.
ATTAAAAAGTCTGGATTAATCTTCTAAAATAAAACTATCCAGTATGAGAGATCAAGATACCTGTTCTTATATTTTTTTGAAAGCTGTTTGCTTTTTTAGCATTAGGAAGAAATGATAATCACTTGCTTGAAGTATTTCATGGTGTAAGTCAATGTGTAAATCCTCTAGTTTGTGAAGCAAATTGAGCTAGATCTTAGAGGATGCTGATAGATACACGGCACATTTTTTTTGGCTTGAGTTCTATTCAGGAGGAAAAAAACCTAACCAGTAATATAAAATAATATGTGGTGAGCACAGTGTGGGTGGCAGTGTATTAAACTCAGTAATAAGCTATAGTGGTGACTATAAACTAATGATATCATTCAGCTAGTTTTTACTCATGGTATCTTTACCCTTGTTTGTCAGAAACACAGTGAATTTACAATAAAAGCCATTATGAATTGGGATGATTGTCAACCATGATAAGCTATGAAGAATGTATTTTTTATATCAATTTTATGCAGGTATTATTTAGTTACAATAAACTGTACCCATTTTAAGTGGGCAATGTGATGAGTTTTCACAAAAGCACACAGTTCTGTAACTATGACCATAATATGATTTGGAACACTTCTATCACCCCAGAAATTTTGCTGTGCTCCCTTGAAATTAACTCCACCCACTACCTATCTCAGTGTCCAGGCAATTGCTTTCTGTATTTTAGACTGGTTTGCATTTTCTAGAATTCTTACTAGTGTGTTTTGCTAAATGCAGAAGATACATGCTCTTGAAAAATTGATGGCAAATTGACTTTTTATAAAATGAACATGTTTTATTGTATTAAAAAATTTGAGATGCTCAAATGAATTTCATTTGGTATTATTCCTAAAAGTTTGGGTTTCGAGTTTTTCTGCCTTGCCTCTTCTCTGTAATAACTTAAATCTATATTGCATGTAATTTAATATATAAAACCAACTCATGACACATTATTTTGTGGAGTAAATTATCCTTTAGTAGTTCAACTGTTATCTCCTTGTTTATAAAAGTTGGTAAATGATATAAGAAATAAAAATCTGGAGAGCCTGTTCTTGTTGTTAGAATTTAATACCTTCTTTGTTTCATTCTGTTGTCACTCAACAGACAGACAGTTTAACTTTGCTGTGTGAAAGGCCGTTTGCCTTGTCCTTACGCCCTGCTGCTTGGACCTCTGGGGACAGAGTTAGGGTGGATAAAATAGCTCTTTACTTCATAACATTCTGTTCTTTGTAGCTCCTCTTACTCATATGTAGTCTATTCTGAAGCAGCAGAGAAGTAGCAGTTGATCTCATGGAGAAAATAGCCCCACCCACCAAAATGGAATATTAGATTCCTTTTATGACTAGTTTTTTTAATCAAATATACTGAACATTTACTCCTTTTTACAGGAAAGAGTTAAGAAACTTTTGCATATTAGAATGACTGGAGTTTTCTGATTTTGCCCAGAAATGTTCTGTGTCTAGAATTTATGCTGTTTCATTTATTAGTCATTTCGAAACTAGCTCTAAATAAAAGCCAAACATTATGAAATGTTTTTTCATATTTGCTCCACCAAACATATTTAAATTTCTAGTTAATTTGGAAATCTTAAACTCACATAAAGACAAATAATCCTATTTTAAGCTTATTTAATATAGTAACACTCTGGGTAACTGATGTTCTACTAATGAAATCCTTAAGTAACTGGCATTGTGGAATGATAAGTGTGTATCTATTAAGAAATCCTGACGATCTCTGTTTAAACCCTACTTCCCTGAAGCCTTCAGAAAAAAGAAAAAAGTGTTTCAGAAGTCAGGTTGAGAGAGACAAACTATGTGGGATGGAACTAAACAGCAATTTGATAAGAACAATAAATTTGAGAACTTATATGGTGATTTATGATCCTTCTCAAAACCAGTCAATCAATATCCGCCCCCCCCCCCCCACTTAAAAAAATAAAGTAATGCACAAGTTATTTTTAAAATTTCCTCATTTGGGAGGATGGTATCCAGAAGCCCGAGGTGGCACTAGTAGTAAAGAACCTGCCTGCCAATGCAGCGCTGCAGTCCGTGGGGTTTTGCAAAGAGTCAGACGTGACTTAGCAAGCGGACAATTTAACCAGTCACCTGTTACTGAACATTTAGATTGTTTCTGCTTTTTAGTCTTATGAAAAACACTGTCAAAACTATTCTTGTGAGCATGATTGATTCTTTCTTTTTAGTTCTTATTTTGTCAAAGTAATACAGTCACCTAAAGTTTTAATTGTTGTAAATAGCCTATTAGAAAATATGATTGTGGGACTTCCCTGGCAGTCCAGTGGTTAAGGCTCTGCTCCCAGTGCAGGAGGCATTGGTTTGATCCATGGTTGGTGAAGATCCTACATGCCACGTGTCTGAGAAAGAAAGAAAATACAGTTGTGCCTTACCTACTCTTTCCGGTCTGCTTCTGTACAGGCAACCATGTTTAACCTTTCATCTGTGTCTTCTGATTATCATGTACTGTATATTGCTAAATTACATATGTACATATTGTTACCTTTTGATTCATTTCTTTTGGATATTGCTTGTTGACTTTATAGTACAGACTTTGAGGATTTTTCATTTTTATACTTCCATCTTTTCTCAACATATTACAATATTGTTAGATTACAACTTTCGGCTAACTTGCTTTTGGTGTTACATTATTATACTTTTCAGATATTATTTATAACTAAGTATTATAATGAACTCTGATGAGAAATATGCCTTTGATTTTTTGCTTTTCATCAAGATAGTAATGCTTTGTTTTTTTCATTTATCTAGCTTCTTTGTTACTCAGTATTTCTTTCTCAAGAGCTTCCAGGAACTTCTTAATCTAATTTTCTATAAGGTGAATCATATTAGGGAATTTATTTGTTTCCATTTTTTTTTCTTGAATATATGTTTCTTGGAGACTGCCATTCTCCTTCCATCTCATTATGTAGATGTGTTCTTGTCGTGTGATTTTCTTTTACTGTTAGAAATTCCCTTTGTCTTTTCCTGAATCTCATATTGTTTTCATTTTTCTTGTCTTATTCCTATATTTTTTGTGTTATATATCTTGTTGTAATTTTCAGAGAAAGGGTACATGAGAGAAAAATATCTTTATTCAGTTTTCTCACTTGATTAAAGTGTTGCCTGAATAATTACATTTTAAATTGAAAATCACTTTCCTTCAGAATTTTTGCAGGAGTTAACACTGTCTTCCTGCTGGCAGTTGCAAAGTCAAAAGCCTTTTGATTCCTTGATTTAACCATGTAAGAAAAATAAGTGGAAGGGAGAATGTCTTGATATAAGGATATAAGGGTATTTTTTCTTTTTTAAACTTTAAAGATGAAGAAGATGAAAAAGGGATTCAAGGCAGAGGGACTGGCAGAGGTCAGGTGGCTGCAATGTGTTTCTCTGTGTTTAGAGAATGCGGATATATAGGTCCATGTGAGGAGAATTCAGGAAGCAGCTGAAATGGGGTAGATTGAGGCTTAATAATGGATGCTAATGGCCTGAAGCTTTGCATTTGTTTTGTAGGTACTGTTTCACCTGACTCCATCAATTATATGAAACCTTCCTTGACTTACGGTCGGCAAAATGAATCAACCTCTGATTTATCCTCTCTTAGCACTTCGTGCATGCACGCTTGTGCATGTGTGCACACACATACCTGTTTAAGTATTGATATGCCTTTCTTCCACATTAGAATAGATTTTTGTGTGTGGATGAGACATAATTAGGTCTGAGTGAAGGAAAGCACAGCAGGTCAGTTCTTAAAATTCATGATGACTGGAATGCCAGTGGAAACTGGAGGATGAACAGGAGGAGGAAAGATTTAAAGAAAGAGAAAACAGAAGGTTATTGCGTTGTCCAGATTTGAAGAAATAAGCCTCTGATGTAATAGTCTACTGAGAGTGGGAGGGATATTTTTTTCCAACAGTTATATTCTGATCATGCCCAGGGGTCTCATTATTCTTAATTTTGGAATACTATGTTATTTTTATGTATTTTGTACACATTTTGCTTTAAAACTTTTTTCTCTCTTTGAGAATAGTCTGAAACAATTTTAACTCTTGCTTTTATTAAAATTTAGAAAAAAGTGATGTTTTGGTTACCCTATTGATATTAATGATGGTCTGAAATATCCTCTTAATTCTATTTAGTTCAAGAAAAACTCTGGAGAATTTTGGATGAAAATAATTGGTAAAAATATATTCTTATTCTAGTAGATTTATTGTTTAAGAACGTTAATCTATTACCAAAAAGATTCTTTAGTAAGATGAATTTTGAAATATTATTAGAACTATCCTTTATTGGTATAAAAGTGACTAGTTCTTCACAAAATTTCAAAATTGAAAATAAGAGCTTTTTACCAAGCTGAGTGATCATTCAGATAGTAAAGGAATTAGTTAAATGTTTTAAATGTTGTGTTTGTGTGTTTACTTATTGGTTGACTGCTTAAAAGTCCAAATATTTGTATTTAAAAAAATGTACCATAGAACACATTTTTGAATAGCATACTACTGATAAGTCTTTACTTTCTAAAATGCTTTTTGTTGGTTAGTGCTCTGCTCAGAACAAGAGACTAATGTGTTTAGAAATTATGATGCTAATTATAATTTATTAAGCCCTTACTGTAAGTCAGGCTCAGGCTCAAATATTAGTTAAGAGACACTGTCTTATTTAAAAACACCCCCTGAAGAGTTGGGTTTAGTTTATTATTACATGAGGAAATTGAAACCCAGAAAGGTTTAAGTTTTTTGCTCAAGATTATGCAGTTAGCAAGTAGCAGAGCAGGAGACATTTGTCTCTGCTTTGTGTGTGTTTTCATTATTATTTCTTATGAAATATTATGGCAAAGATCTTAAGGAATGTGAATCTTGTATGTGGCATCATTTGTGAATGGTATATATGCCTCCCCAGTCAGCAGATGACTATTTTGTTTGCTAATTTCTTATAGTGGATAACTTGTCTCTCTCTTTTTATTTATTTATTTATTTTTTTTGATCCTTTGAAAATTGCACACCCAGCACTGGCCATTCTCTTGCATGAATGAAAAAAGCTGGGCCAACATAAGTTTATTATTTATCTAGTTTTTGCTTTTTTATATCCCGTTTAAAAAATAACAATATTTTCTTTGAAAAACCCTCTGTACTTACTGAGACAACATTGGTGTCCTCATTTAATGTGTGTGATTGATAGATATAATTTTATGTTTACTTTTTATACTGCCTTATACTATTCTTTCACAAACCACGTAAAGCCTCTCCAACTGCTATTTCTCCTTAGTGAAGGATCTTAAAGAAGGAGTCACAACATGTTTCTTCCTGAATACCCAACGGTTTAGTATTCTTTCAGATGCTTTGCAGGGCTTCAGCAAGTCGTTACAGTGAATGTCTTCAAGAGGCAATGCAGCAGGCAGAGTGCAGCGGCCGAGACACCTGTAGGGAGCAGCACACCTGCCCTCAAGCAAAAGCTAGTAATTAGTTGCTCAGATTCCCTTGCAAACTTCCCCAGTGTTGTTGCACATGAAACACAAAGATCACAGTGATGCTGTCATGAGCTTTGCACTGTTGGAGTTGTTTATGCCCATTCAATTTTTAATGTTCCTATAAGACATTTTGATGGCAACCCTGAGCCCAGAGGGATTTGCATGCTTGATCAAACCTGTGATGATTTAAATATAGAAATAAAGAGAAACCTTTGGATTACATTGACTGTTAACTTTTAGGATGGCATTAGTGGAAAACATTAACACGATCCTGGAGGCAAAGTGGCATTTGATCAGCCTTCATCACTTTTTTGTTTCTTGACAGCAGGTATAGCTTCAGTAAATCTAAACAAGTTTTTTTAAGGCGTATAGATCCAAGTGCATGTGGCTATCTGGATGGCATCGTCTGAATATTTTAAAAGATGATTTTATACCAACCACTTTTATCAAGATTGAACTACTCTCATATACCAACCTTTTAATCCTACTACATTGTTATATGCAGTTTATATTGCTAAAGAATGAGATGGTAGGAGATTGAATTTTAGTAAACTACTGTAGTAAAATATGAATTGGATATATTGGGGCCAAAGAAATTTGTTACTCAAAGTACTGGAAAATTTTTGTATACCATTGTTTTTAATTTTAACACTATGTATATCCTAGATACTATGTGGGATAAAAACTAGTTTGCTAGGTAGGTTTTAACTCTGGGGTTCAGTTCTTTGATTATTGTGTTTGTGTTTGTGTGTGGGTGGTTAGTCATATCCGACTCTTTGTAACCGCATGGTCTGTAGCCCACCAGGCTCCTCTGTCCATGGAATTCTCCAGACAAGAATACTGGAGTGGGTTGCCATTTCCTTCTCCAGGAGATCTTTCTGACCCAGGGATTGAACCCACATCAGTTGCCTCTCCACTGGCAGGCGGGTTCTTTACCAGATGAGCCACCAGGGAATATATTGTGTTTGTATAAGTTATTAATAAATAGTGTTACTAAAGATGATTCTTAAATATGTGTAGCTTGAAAAATGCTGTAATTTCTAATATCATAGCAAATTTGGTTCAGATTTATTCTAAGAAAAAAATAACTATAGCACCTCATCATTTAAGCATAGGATGGTGGATATATTAATACATGCTTTCTAAACTGGTTCTTAAAGACAAATGTGCATTGAGGAATTGTCAGATTAGAATAAAGTTAAAGAAGATGTTACACAGCCTTGGACTATCATTGACAGAGATGCTAGTGAATTCAGTCAGCCCATTGTGCCTCATATTTTCCTGCATTAATACATAGGTAGAATCTTCCCGTGGGCTTCTGAGCATAGTTTCTTCTTTAGTTCTTCAAGAAAAGTGGAATGAATGATGAATGAAAAAGCTCGCCTCTAGATTTTACATTTGCCTGTGTTCCTTAGCCATAAGTCAGCCACAGCATGGATGGTCCTGGGAATGCTCCACTTGTGAAATGATGTCTGATGCTACCATAGACAAAGTACTGTGTATTGTAGATGCAGAATGCTTTGGCTAGTTTACACTACATTGACTTGCAGGAATTTCACAGAAGTCATTCCTAAGAATTGACCTTTGGAATTCCTAGTAACTTCATGTAAATATTGCATATAACATTTGCAGTCTGTTTCTCATATAAATGCTCCATGTGCCCTGGGTCACTATCTTATTTATCTTTTTATCCTTGATGCCTTACTCAAAGGGATCAGTCATTGTTGACTGGATCAGTGAATGACTGAGAGGACTGTGCAGTGTGTGCAAATAGCCCATGGAAACACTGTAGTAAAGGGTGGAGCATATGCAACACTTTTTGTAATAGAAATGCCTTTTTTCTGTATACTTTTTTCCAGTATCCTTTTTCCTAGAATAAGTATCTGTGATTTGACTTTACGTTTGTACTATCAATGCGTCAAAAATATTCTGTGAAAAAAGATTTTATATTTTTACTATACTGAAGTGAAAGTTTTCTTACTCTCCGTGAGGACCCATTGAGCTTAGCTTTGCTTTCTACTTCTCTCTAACCCTTTTTTCTCCCCCTGTTCTGGACAGACTTTTCATCCTGTTTCAAGATAAGTTGTACTTCCTCCTGGTGTCACGCTTTGGTCTCTGAGCTCCAGTCTCATGAACTTCTGAGTTTCTTCTGTTTGTGACTCACCAGTTTAGAACTAAATTATATGTGTTTCTGTATTTTGCAAAGTGTGTATCTAAATCTAGTGACTTCGTTACTGTGGCTTTTAAATTTTTTAAATTTTAATCTTTTTCTTTCTGATTTATAGCAGTAGTCACACCGTACATGCTAGTTAATCTCTAGCTTTGTAGTAGAAAAATAAATTTCCCAAGAAAGTGAGAAAGACAAATAGACAGAGACTAATAGGGGAGAGGGAAAGAGAGAACACAGTAGGGAGGAGGGAGGAAGAGAAGCAGAAAGAGCAGGTCAGCATATTTTGTGAAATAGGGAAAGAGCAAGGATTTTGGAATTTGAAAAACCTGAGTTCAAATTCTGATTCTGTTTCCTTGCTTTGTAATGTTCAGTGGGTATAAATGATAGTAATACCTACCTGATAGCTTGTTGTGTTAAATTAATTAATATGTATAAAGTGTTTGTTAGTGCATTCTCTGGCATGTAATGTGTGTGTGCTCAGTCGCTTAGCCATGTCTGACTCTTTGTGACCCCATGGACTGTAGTCCTCCAGGTTCCTCTCCATGGGATTTCCCAGGCAAGAATCCTGGAGTGGGTTGCCACTTCCTCTTCCAGGGATCTTCCCCACCCAGGGATCGAAGCCATGATGCCCACGACTCCTGCATTGGCAGGTGGATTCTTTACCACTGAGCCACGGGGGAAGTGCTTACAAATCTTAGCTGACTGTATTATTTTGCAGATGAGGAAAGTGAGGCTTAGAGAGCTAAGTGGTCATTCAGTAAGTAAACTATGGAGAGTTGATTGAAACCCAGATTCTTCTTATTCTGAAGCTGTGTTTTTCAAGCATTAATCTATCTCATAATTTCCTGAAGGGCTCATCAAAATATAGGCTGCTGGTCCTACCCAGATTTCCTGGTTCAGTAGTTCTGGGCTGGGGCCTGGGTATTTGCATTTCTAATAAGTTCTCTACTGCCGCTGCTGTTGCTTCCATTGCAGGTCCAGGGACCATACTTTGAGACCCAATACCCCTGAGCAGTGTTTCTTAACCATAGCTGCATGTGTAAGAAATCACCTGAGACCTAAAAATTATTGATGAACCCAAAGTCTCTGATCATGTGGTTTAAGTATTACCTTTTTGTTTGTTTGTTTTGTTTTAAGCCCTCCAGGCGATTCTGTTGTGCAGCCAGCGTAGACTGCAGATTTTCATTAGACCTGGGTACCAAGCAGAGCAGTGGGCTTGGGCACATTCTGGGTGCTTGGTGAGACAAGGCCACAGTAGTGTACTGTTTTTGTCCTGTGATGATTGAAAACAATTGCTCCAGCCTCCAATCCTTTTATTACTTTAACTCATTATTTGTGTCTATTGCTTGTGTTTCTCCATCCAGTTACATGCTCCTTATGTCTTGAATACATTCATCTGTCTGTATTTTTTGTTACTATTTGGTGGAAGGAACGATTTAACAACAGTTGACTTGAAGTACAAAGTAAATAAAGGAATGTATCTAATTAAAAAAATCAGTTTAGGAGCCTACTGGACTTTTAGAATTCTAAATTTGCTCTTTATGAGATGTTGTTGGAAACCTTATGTTTTTATTTTAGGGTACCCAGTTATTGGTTAGAACAGATTATGATAGCTGGTACCCAGGAGTACATTAAAAAATGCAGCAGATTAAGTGGTAACATTTCAGTCATTTCTTCTTTTACTTGGTTTGGTTGATAAATGTATACAAACCAAGGAATCCATTATTGGATGAGAATGGGCAAAATACCACATGATTTCGTTAACCTTGAAGCAATGAAATTATAAATCCCTATGCAAATGATGAAGGTTATCATTGTCTATCACTCCTTTTTGATACCTACAGACTGTTAATTCTTCTCTGTCCTGCTGAGTCTTATTAAAACTTTTGACTGATGTACTTTTATTTAGAATTTACCAATTTAAAACACTTGCTTCATACCCTCACCTCTAATTTAACTAGGCCATTAAACATAGTATTTTGCAAAGGGAAAAAGTCAATACCTGTTTCTTTAAAAAAATAATAAATTGAAATGAATTTTAAAACTCTGCTTAGAGGTGAGCAACTGCTATATACTACTAGGTCTTTTGATAGTTGATTTGTTCCTTTAGTATGCAAATTTTAGGTTTACAAAGATCTACAGCTTTTATTTAAGAAATATGCCTGGAGGCTAGATTGGTAAGCTTTAGGGAGATGTCTAGTTTGGTGTGAAATAAATAGTTGTTAAAGGATTGCAAGAATTGGGTCCCAGAACATGAAGAGTAGAGCTGAGACAGATTGAGAAAAACTGTATTTTCATTTCATTTGGCTAAAAATACCACTAAATTAAAAATGGAGACAGTGAATGATGGCAACACAAAGCAAATTCATGTGAATAAGCCTTTTTGGGGAGTAGATTTTGTGGAAAGTTCTGACTTGTTAGAAGTTTAAGGGAAGGGGTTTACTACATCCCTGACAGCTTTACAGCTTTGGGTGGAAGACTCTCTCTTGACCAAGAAGGAAGGAATAGGTCACTCTGCTGCCTAGTAAAGTCTACAGCATCACTTCTGGTCAGTGAGATGACAGATGTCATAGAATCTGCTCACTGTCAAAAGAAAAGGACTCAGGTTACTTTCTTAGATTGGATGCTGTAGGTTAAGCAAATAGTGTAAATAGATTTCTAGTTTTGGGGAAGCTTTGCATCACTGATCTTTTGAAATCTCTGACATGTTTTTTTCTCAAACAACTTAAAAAAAAAAACTTAAAATACATTTCTCTGTTGATAGCTTATAGAATCCTTTCTACTTTTTTTTTTTAAAGTGTGTCTGTCTTTCTAGACGTTTTTAAGCAACTAGGCTCTCAGAGATAGACTATTTGAACAACATTATCTAACAGTTGGAAGGGCTTCTGTGTGTAGATGTTTGTTGTGTATCTCCGCTGGTGGACAGTGAGTTCCAGAGGGCAGGGGTGATGATAGTGTGTGAAGGTGGAATGCTAGTATCCTTCATTGAGGCTAAAGTCCTAGGTCCTCCACCAGTCGGGATCACGCTATGCATGTCTTTACATATAAATAGATTTCCATACCTTTTCCTCTCAGTATTGTTTTATTTATTTTTGTTTTTGAACTTCAAGATTATTTTTACAACTTTTGAATTATCACTCTGTTTACCGGGTTCAGGCTTGCCTGGTGGCTCAGACGGTAAAGAGTCTGCCTGTAATGCGGGAGACCCAGGTTCAATCCCTGGGTCAAGAAGATCCCCTGGAGAAGGAAATGGCAACCCACTCCAGTGTTCTTGCCTGGAAAATCCCATGGACGGAGTTGCCTGGTGGGCTACCGTCCATGGGGTCACGAAGGGTCGGACACAACTGAGTGACTTGCACATTACTGGGTTCAAATTGAAAAAGTATGATTTCAAAGGTTAGGCCCAACACTCATATTCTTTATACACATGTAACCAGTGTTGGACTTGCCAGGTGGCTCAGTGGTAAAGAATCTGCCTGCCAGTCCAGGAGACACAGGAGACAGGGGTTCGATCCCTCGGTTGGGAAGATCCCCTGGAGTAGGAAATGGCAACCCACTCCAGGATTCTTGCCTGGAAAATTACATGGATAGGGGAGCCTGGAGGGCAACAGTTCATGGGATTGCAAAGAGTTGGACAGCACTGAGCCGCCAAGCACGCACCAGCATTACTGTCTCCGTGCATCCTTCTGAAGGGTTTGAATAGATGGTGGCTCCGTATGAAATATGAAGGGTATGAAATACTCAGTGTCCTAGCCAGGTTTTCAGGAATGCTGTTCCATACCTGTTCTCAATCCTCTCTCTGAAGACTGAGCGTGTGTCATGAAATCCTAACTAGTCTAGTGTGGGTTTTGATTTTGGACATAATGAAGTTGTGATTCTTTGTCTTCCTGAACAGCTCTCCTGACCTCATCTCTGAAGTGAAGAGGTCTGACCAGCTGTCCTCACAGTCCCTTCCCTGCCTCAGTTCTGTATGTCCCTGACTAACTTTGAGGATTGGAGCGAACATCTCTGTGATATACTAGATAGATGCAGGCCGTGTTCATATGCCTCGGTCACATCGTTTTGCTTCAGTGTCACACATTGAAATGGTATTGCTGATAGATTTGTCTCCCATCATCCTTCCTCTCTGCTCCAAAATTAAGCTCCAGCGGGGCAAACTGTGCTTGTCTTATTCACTGATGAATTCCCAGCACCGGATGGAGCCATGCTGAGAGATGCTCAGGAGGTGAATGTCTAAACACACTACTTAAAAATTTTATTTTTTGTAACTTTTAATTGGAGCATAATTGATTTACAGTGTTGTGTTGTGGCTCAAATGACCCATGAGTATACGTGTATCCTGTCCTGCTTGCGCCTCCCTCCCACCCCTGTAGGTCGTCACAGAGCACCAGACTCAGCTTCCTGTGTTATATAGAGCAGCTTCTCACTAGTTATCTGTTTTACACAAGGTGAAAAACACTATTTTTTTTTTTATTTGAGAGACTATATCACATAATTGTTATTTGAAATAAACCATCTTTAAAATAATTTTTTATGATGTTCACATATTATTTATTTTTTGGTCTTGCAGCCAGTGGGCTCTTAGTTCCCTGACCGGGGATCAGACCTGCACCCACTACAGTAGAAATGCTGAGTCTTAACCACAGGACCACCAGGGAAGCCCCTGAAATAAGCCAGTTTTGAGGGGTTTTTTCCTCTTCCCTTGATATATGTCTTCTCGGTGTTTGTTCATTATTGTCCTTGTTTTGGTGAGACCTCAGCTCCGGATCCTGTCTTGGCTGTGAATGCTTTCCCATCTTGTTCATAGTTGATGTATGGAAGGTTCTCTGACCTGTTCGTTTTTTCTGGTGTAGATTATTGTGACTCTGATTACTGTTTTGAACAATTCTTTTAGGAGATGTGTTTGGCTCCTCCTGTGACTTTTGTGCTAGGTAAACTGTTGGGGAGTTCCTCTTTTTTGCTTGTCATGTAGGATTCTTTTGGGATGAGTTGCTGTGTTAGTTCTGACCTTGTCAGTATGTATATACCTAAGGATTCTGATTTTAATACATACAGAAGATGCAAGTCAGAATATCCACCCTTGGGTGTATGGTGATACCGTTGTCTTCACTGTGCATGGCAGACAGAGAACATAGGGCTGTGTGAATTAAGTAACAGTTTAAACTTGATGTTATGCTCTTCCAAAAAGTAGTGTTCTTAAGGTGTTTACCCCAGATCTACAAGTGTCTGTACACCTCTACCATTTCCCTGGGGTGAAACCCCCAAATCTGGACTGATTATCCATATGCATTCCAACCTGCGTTTGAGATTTTAGACTATACTCAGCAGAGGTTCTTGACAGGTTTTTAGATTATAGACCTTTTTGCAAATCTCATGAACTATTGACCTTCTCCCTAGAGAGGAATACATTTACATAAACCCACACATTTTGCATATCTCATTCAGGAGTACATTCAGGACTCCTGAAGGCTGTCCATGTACCAAGGTTAAGGAGCTTTAATCTAATTACTTTTTTTTTTTTAGTTATAATTAATATGGGAAATCCTTGGAAAGACTGAAAAAATCTCTTATTAATTAAGTCTCAGAATATTTTTCTTCTTAGAGGTTCTTCCATCTTGGGTTGTCCAAGAATCAGACTAGTAGATCATTCAAGTAAATTCTTGTCCAGGTAGGATTCGGAATTCAGATTGGATTTAGTTTGAAGATACCAACTTTACTATGTCTTTTGTGATTTCACAGGTATCTCTGCATTAGCTAGGTTGGACAAATGTGAAGAGAGACATCACTGTATTTGGATCATCAGGTAAGCAAACAGGATTTCATTTTTATTTCTCCACTAATGAAGTCCTCTGGCAGTATGTGGTCATTTCCTATTATCTACTCTTTCCTGCACTGTGGGTCAATAAGATGATACATATTTCTAGGAAGAAAGAAAAATATCCTTTCTTAGGTTTATTTTATCTCATCATTATTTCATATATCACACTTCTATAGTAGATAAAAATCCCTTGCTCTTCTTTTTATGTATATACTTTGGAGAGTTGTGGACAACTCTCATATTGTTCCTTGGTTGTCAGCCAAGTTATACACATTTAATTCCTTAATCTTTCTTTGTAATTCAGTCAACTTGGCTGCTTTTTCCAGATTTCTGCCCATTTCATCTGCATCATTAATAAACAGAAAACACAGGCTATCGCCTGACTTCTATACCTTTCATTCTTTTTGCTTCCTGGTTTTGCCTCATATTCCTTGCTGAAATAAAGCCAACCAGAAATCACTCTCTGGACCACTTTGGCAATACATGAATGCTTTGCCTACAACTATCAGTGTCCCATGCGGTAATAGCATCAGCAGTGTATCTCAGAGGAAAGAAAGGAAATGCAAAAGGAGAACAGTGAGGAGCAAAATAATGCATTTTTTTTTTTTTTTTTTATTATATGGCATACTTACCCTTGCCACCCAGAACAAATCGTTGTACCTGAAACCTTTGTCACAGGTTTTGTTGTCCCGAGGTATTGTGCATGGGCGCTAATTTACGTAAGAGAAGCATGTATATTGTTTGAAGTTTGACCACTGTTCTCTCCGTTTCTTCTTCACATCCTCCCTCCCCTGTTGCCTTTCCCAACACTTGATTGTGACTTGCTATCAGAATCTGTGGCCATGAACAAAACTGGGCAGGGGATCATTCTGTCAGAAATTAGATAGGCTCAGGTGGTAAATGCTCCATGCCTCCATGAATAACATCTGAGGCAAGCGCTTTGGTTCTTGCTATTTCTGTAACAGCCGTTGGTCTTCTTTTTACAGCTGATTGAGTGGAGAAGTGCAGGAGGAAGGGACTCATAGGCCTTTGGTGCTATTCATCAATGCTGTATTAGTTTCACAACTTCTCTCCCCCCTGATTGGCAGTGAGAAGTATACTGCTTCTAGACGATGCTGAGCTTAGTGTAAAATATGCCAGCATGGGATCTGGGCTTGGCGTAGTTCATTCTTTCTTTTCATTTGGTTGGTAGGAAATGGACCTCTACCTCTCCTTATCTTGTGCATTAGAGAGAAAAAGGTCATACCTCTAGGAGCTAATGGCTTATTGGTATTTTCGGTCTTCAGATTTAGGTAGTAGATTTAGTTTAAGCTTGCAGCAGCACACACTTAGCTTTCTCATTTGTGTTAGCTTTGCTTCTAGTACAGAATTGAATAGGATAGAAAAGACGGTTTTCCTGTTTGTGTCTGTGGCAACTTTGTAGATGATTTGTGGTTTAATTCTTTAAACATTTTTGATCATTTATCACCTCTTTCCTTATAAAGGCATAAAATACTCAGATTCTAATGTTATAATCTTTTAGTCAGATTATTTAATTTTGGAAAACTCAAGGTCACAATAGCAGCTCACACAGTTGCCTCTGAAGAGTGACCTGAAATTTTTAATACTTATATCTGTTCTTTTTCTTGGTCAGATTTTATGGCCTTCCTTCATACCATCAGATTTTAAATAAGATTATGTGATGATGTATCAATCATGTATTTCTTGGTCTGTGGCCTCTTAAACAGGTAAATGTATGACTTGGACCCCTTTTAAGTCTGATTTCTTAAAATGTTAATCTCTCACATGGCTTTTAAACTGTCGACAATATTGTACTCAACGCTAATTTCTTCAGGCAATTGATCCATTCTTCAGCATAACTTTTGTTTCTTGGGTCTTTTCAAGACCTGTCAAAGAAAACAAAATGCTAACCTGACTTTAAAGGGGCAAAAAAATTACCCCCCTCTGTCCTATATTATTCTTTGTTCTCTATGTGCATCAAAGTGACAATCCCACACTGTCTCAATTGAGGGAGTCTAGCGCAAAAATAAAAAACAGCCTGGCACTGTTCTAGGCTGGCAGCCAAAATGTTTTGTGTAGCTTGGTTCTGGCGGTGGTTTTCATAAGGCAGAGGGTGTGCCCTCCCAGCATCACTGAAGGAAGGCGAGCAGGCCTTCGTTTTTCCTCCTTATACCATTTCTTTTCCCTCTTTTCTTCACTTGGAACACCATCATGAAAAAAAAAAAAAAGAAAAACCAACTTTTAAAAAAAATAGAGACATTTTCCTCACAACTTCTATGTTTACTTAATAGCATTGTTCCTTATAGAAGGTTGTGCTCAATTTGCCTTTTCCAGCTTTTCTAGAGATTTCCTTCGCAGTCGCATTTTTGCCCCACTTTTCACAAAACCCTTCTGAATATTGCTAACTTGGGTCATGTTGACACAGTATTTTTGATTGGTAGGAATCTTGTCTTGCTTCACAACTTATTGTTTGAATTGAAACTCTTGAGTAATATTTGCTTATATTATATAGATTTTTATGCCAGACTGTCTCTTGTTCAGACCAAAAAACTTGCTGTTATTTTCTATTTTTGTCTAAAACTCAGAGTCAGTTCATATCTTTTATAGATAGAATACTCATTTTTGGAATGTTTGACACGTGTAGTTAGGTAAGCAAGTGAGCTTCCATTAAATACAAGGATGTGCATTAAAATTTTTTTCTTCTGAAGTCAAAATGCAAGGTAAAATACAAAAGTGTTTTTAGGTTTCCAATTTTTTCTAAATTTAGTTAGTAACCTACTATTACAAGCAATGTGAGAATGTAACATTATGATTTTTAAGTAATGATTTGAAGAGGAGACTAGATTTTCACTATGAGCAACCATTCAGTGAAATTTTCTAGAATGTTCCTCGAAATGTAAATGTTTTTTGTTGTATTAAGCAAAACAAATGATTCACTTTCAAGTGATCTATTTTAAAAATTAGTGTGTGTTTTTTTAAAAATACACTCAGAGTAAGAATAAATAGGCCAAATGTGTTTTCTTAGGAGGAGATTGATATTTTGATTGACTTTTATTTTTTAAAATTGTCAATGATTTCTGGCAATGAGAAAATTCCTTTGAGAGTAAAAACTTACATAGATTTGTAAGTGTATGACAAATATGACTAAAAAGAAAGTAAACAGTGGTTTGTGTTAGAATGATTAATGTGAAACATTTTTATACATGTTGGAAAATATATCTATTATGGATACATTAAGATAAACATGTGCAATCTAAAGTTTTTTTTTTCCAGAGATTTTTTAAAAATTTAGAACATGTTTTAAAATAATTAAAGGATTTGTAAAACAGGTATATCTGAAATGTGCATTAAATAAACTCACCTGTTATTTTTTCTCATTCTCAAGACAGGTTCAGCAACATATTGGCTCATTACTATAGCAAAACAAACAAATACTCAAATTGATTTGTACGTATAATGCACATGTATTAAATGCTATGATTCTCAAGTCCCCCCAATGCTGTGTTTTTTTTAAACTTGTATGTAAGTGGCTTTTTCTGTAGAGTAGCTCAAATTAATCTGGGTGAGGTGCTTGTTAAGTTATATTAATTACATCTTTAGGTCAACATTTTAAGCCAAAGGATCATGATGCTTTTGAGAAGGAATGCCAGTGAAACGGTTTTTTCCTCTTGGTCCAGTTAAGTGCATGACTGTCTTGAGTCCTTTGTGTCAAGGTTTGATAATAGTAGAATTGGAGGTTAAAGATAATACAGACAAAAACTCTTTCTTTCTGTGTGTTCACTTATGTTGAATGTTAATTTTGTATGGAATACTGTTCATTGACTTTAAATACATTTTCTCCATTGGTATAATTTTTATTTGCAGTTAAGCCCTTTATCTGTTTTGTGGTAGGAATATATCTTTTGATGAATTAGAAACTGCAGCATGAAAATTGTGCTATTTATTTGTTTATTCTAATTATACACAGAGGCATAGTAGAAATATATCTAAGACCTATAATGTTTGAGCAGTGCTTTTGATAAATGTTACTGAGTTTTTCATTTTTGTAAGTAATAAATTCTACAGTTTTGTTTAGATCAGGCTTCATATCAAGGCTGCTATATCTTTATGATTTGATATTATGCAGTTTGCAGAAATTATGATATAGAAGCTTAGTCATTATATTTGTAGAAACATAGAAAAATAAATGTATTAATGGATGCCAGCAAAATTGGATAAATACCAAATTTATTATAACTTTATTATAGTACATACCACATTTATAATTAGAGCCAATATTTTATTTCATTTGAATTTCAGTACAGATTTTAAACCTAACTTCTGGAAAAGGGCTGTTTGATCTCAAATATTGGTAACATGTGATGACAAATAGTGATTTCTAAGTTTCTGTGGTCAAAAATATGAATGATTTTCCTTTAAGCATATAGTACATACTTCAGTGTAAAAGTCAATAGAGAGTATTGCATGAAAGAGTTTATATTAATTCAGTTGTCTGATTCTCCCCTTAGTATTTGATACATTTTAATTCCCTCTCCCAACATCTTATATCATCATTCTGTAAAATACTTTCACAAGTTTTTCATATGTTTTCTGCGGCATCTCACACTGCTCACTTTTTATCCATGGTACCATATGAATTCCCCCTTTCAGGTTTACGCTGCATATTTTAAGCTGCTGATAGTATAAGTAGATTGCAAGGTAAAGTGACATTTAGCTTTTTGAGCTAGTTGTCTCATTTTTAGCATGAGAACAGGTTTGTTTCCCTCCTCTCCCCGTTCTAAATCTTCTCATATTTCCCATTCAAGCAATCTTGCTAACATGGAACAAAGAAATTCAGAGATTTGGCTACAGCAGCAATTGAAATGCATCAAAAAGTGGCTACTACAATACAATTTTATTAATGAATGATCTACATTGGTTCCAGCTGTGTCCATGTGATTAGGCCTTCACCAGGCAACAATGGGTATTTCCCTATTGCTTTTATTTGATTTCCAAGAATGTGTCATCTGTTACATCAGCCCCTGCCAATATACCCCCTGTAAAAGTGTTTTTTTTTTTTTCCTTCTAAATTTCTGAAGCATAGGTTGAATACTCACACATATCCCTGCTGAAATATTGTTTCTAGTGAACAGTCACCTAGGTTTATATGCCTGGTGTTACATACCAAAATTTCAGAATATAAATTAAATGTTTATTAAGTTTATCAGTAAATTTTCAGAAGTGTGGTTGCCTGGTAATGCTAAAGATAAACTATTTTCGCTTTTACGTTTCCATCTTAATATTTTATTACAGTGGTATAATGTGTTATAGAGGTGGACAAGCTTGCAGATTGAAATGGGGATCGTCCAGATTGTTCCCTTCCCTGGACCATATGGTATAGTTCTAAAAGCCTTTTGTACGCTGTCTGTTCAGCTTATTGTAAACTCAATCTTTAGTGCACCTAAAAAGATAACCAAATAAAAATGGGCCTGAGAAAAAGGACTTCCTATCATGTAAGGGCCTTAGAAATATTTGTTTTAAAGGAGATAACTCCTGATGGAATTGAAGTTGAGATGACATAAACAAAGGAGACTTATTCTCTGAATTTTCTTTTGAGGTCATAGGGATTGTGGTAGATTGTCTGAGTGTTGATTTTAAAACCAAGGCATTTGTGTCATCTATGCTTATTATCCATATTTCTCTCATTCTTGCTGTCTCATGAGAATGTGGTTTTTAAAATCTTTTTTACAGAGGAAGTCTCTACCTATGAACAATGCCAAGGAATAAATAAGCCCCAGGTTTTATGAATTATAGGTGTTTTTTTGGACTGATTTCACTGGGGATTTAGGGCTAGATTTTAGCCATTACCCATACTCACAGATAGTTGTAAAATTTCTAATTCTGTTTCCTTTTCCTCTGGCCCCTTTACCTATTATGATTCCATAATTCTATTTTAGGAAGATAGGGTAAGAGATTGCTTATTCCATATGCTAAGACTTTTTCAAAGCTGGGAATGTGAGTGATTTCTCCTGACTCTCCTCCCATTCCCGCCAGAGTGAGCTACTGTTAGAGAAGAGTATTAGACATTACCCATTGCTTCTTGGCACAAGAGATTTGAAGCTGAAATTCTCCCAAATGGGAGAGGAAAAAAAAAGAGAGCGAGCCTGTGAAGAACACGATTCTTTACTCTGTCATTATCCTGAGCCACTGAAAGGGTAACTGAGGGGAACTCAAGTGTTATTGGAATGTATAATTTTCCTCTGAATGGCCACAGTGAAATATATTTGAACACAAAAGGCAGAAAAAGTATATGTGGCGTATGGAGTTGATGGTGGTTGAAATTAATGAATCTTTTAGCAGTGTACAATTGAAACTATCCCAAGAACAGAACATACTTAAAATATGTCCAGTTGAAACTTACATAGGGAGATAGAGTACTCTCTTAGGGAGGCTGCTAGAGATAGGTGGGATAGTGCAGTGATGCGATCATTCTAGTGACCCATCAGCTGGATGCACAATACTTGTTGATGCGTGCTTTTCTGTTTTTGGCTTCGCCACACAGTATATGGAATCTTAGTTCCCTGCTCAGGGATTGAACCTGTGCTCCCTACATTGGAAGTGTGAAATGTTAACCACTGGACTGCCAGGGAAGTCTATATTTTCCAAGTTAAAAATTTTCAAAAAACAGAGACAGTGGTTTCAAATTGGGGGAATCTTTCCTATTTTAAAAATTCTGTTAATCTTGGGGTCTTAATTCATTATGAAGATACTTTTTAAAGATGCTCACAACATTGAAAAACATAGTTTATACTTTCAGGTAAGCTAGGTTCCTCTTGTTTTCTCTCTCCATCCTCATTTCTTGCCCCTTTCTTCAGCTGTTTGTGTATATTACATATATGAGTGATCTATATCATACTGTAAGAAATGTTATTTTATAGGTTTGGGGGATTGAAAGTTTCAGTTAGGAAAAGAAGTAAAAAAATCTTGTAATGACTATGCAACAAATGAATATCCATGGAAGAGTTAGAACATATTTATTTAAGTAATCTGGGTTATAGAAGATTGTAGTAAGACTGTGCACATGCAAATTCAAAATTGTTTTCATTTCTTCTAGCTAAAAAGGACTAGATCACAGCCTTCTGGCTCAAGCGAGGAATCATAGATAGTCCAACTTAAACATCTCTTTGTTGTAGCTTCCTTTTAATGGTAAAAATGCCTCTGGCTACGAGTAGCAGAAAATCTTACTGACTGTGACTTAAGTTGAGTAAGGATTTTATTTGTCTCCTGTTATAAGACGTCTGGAGGCAGTTAGTTCACAGGTAACTGATGCCATCAAGGGTCCAGGTAACATCATCCTGTTCCATTATCCTTGGTGCAAAATGCTTGCTTCTTATTCCACAGATGACATTTCCACCTATAGAAATTGTGTTTACTTTGAAGTAGGAAGAAAAGTAAAGGGAGCCCAGAAACCAAGTTTTCATGGAGAGTTTTCTCTTTTTCTTCAGTAACAGATGCTTGCTCATGGGGACTTCTGCCTACATCTCAGGGATAAAAGTGTCACATAACTACCTCTTACTTCAATTCAGTTGCTCAGTTGTGTCTTTGTGACCTCATGGACTGCAGCACGCCAGGCTTCCGGGTCCATCACCAACTCCTGGAGCTTAACTACCTCTAGAATGAGATAAAAAGTATTTTAGGAGGCGTAGATGAAGAGAACGGACTTGTGGCTACAGTGGAGGAAGGAGA
Organism: Dama dama; assembly: GCF_033118175.1. NCBI lineage: Eukaryota > Metazoa > Chordata > Mammalia > Artiodactyla > Cervidae > Dama > Dama dama. The sequence continues at coordinate 54,009,800 of NC_083713.1, forward strand.
GGATGGGACAAATTGAGAGAGTAGCATTAACATATATACATTACCATGTGTAAAATAGCTAGCTAGTGGGAAGTTGCTATATAGCATAGGGAGCTCAGCCTGGTGCTCTGTGAAGACCTAGAGGGGTGGGATGCAGGGGTGGTTGGGAGGGAGGCTTAAGAGGGAGGGGATATACTTTCGGCTGATTCACGTTGTTATTTGGCAGAAATCAACACAAATTATAAAGCAATTATCTTTTAATTGCCTGTGTGTTCAGTTGCTAAGTCATGTCTGACTCTCTGCGACCTCGTGGACTATAGCCTGTCAGGCTCCTCTGTCCATGGGATTATCCAGGCAAGAGTATTACAGTGGGTGCCATTTCTTCTTCCAGAGGATCTTCTCGACCCAGGGATCGAACCAGTGTTTCCTGCTTCTCCTGCATTGGGAGTCAGATTCTTTACCACTGAGCCACCTGCGAAGTCAACCTACCTTTAATTAAAAACAAATAAATAAAGATTTAAAGGGAGAGGATCACATAAATTCCTACCATGCCAATGGAGTTCAGGAGGCCACTAGGTGCCTTTATAGAAATACAGTGCAGTTCTTTGTTTAACCCCTTCATGGATCACAGCCTTGTGTCTAAGGGGCTTGTGTAACTCAGTGAAGCTATGAGCCATGCCATGCAAGGCTACCCAAGATGAATGGGTCTTAGTGAAAAGTTCTGACAAAACGTGGTCCACTGGAGGAGGGAATGGCAACCCACTCCAGTATCCTTACGTGAGAACACCTTGGCCAATATGAACAGGCAAAAAGATATGACACCGGAAGATGAACCCCACTCTCCCCCGGCCCCCCAGGGCAGAAGGGGTCCAGTATGCTACTGGGGAAGAGTTGAGGGCAATTACTAATAGCTCCAGAAAGAATGAAGTCACTGGGCCAAAGCAGAAATGATGCTCAGTTGTAGATGTGTCTGGTGGTGAAAGAAAAGTCCAGTGCTTTAAAGAACAATATTGCATGGGAACCTGCAATGTTAGGTCCATGAGTCAAGTAAATTGGAGATGGTCAAGCAGGAGATGGCAAGAGTGAACATCTACATCTTAGGAATCAGTGAACTAAAATGGACTGAAATGGGTGAATTTAATTCAGATGCCCATTATATCTACTACTGTGGGCAAGAATTAAAAAAGGTATTTTAGCTTTCGAGCCTTTATTTTGGAGGAAGGCAAGAAGGAGAATTGGAATGAGTGTCAGGTGACCCATCCTAAAGTTATCTGACATACTTGTGTATAGTTAGTTGCTTGGACTTTCAAACTTTCTGAGTACTTGGTGTAGAAAACAACTTAAGGTTTGTTTCCTTTTGACATTCAGTACAGTGTGTTTTGATATTGTGATGTTATGTTTCTGTGACTGAGGGCAGGAACTCTAATTAGGTCATCTTGGTGTCCCTACACCTAGCATAGTGCCTAGATAGACCCTCAATAAAACATTTGTTGAATGAATGAATTTTAAGAAATATATTACATTTGTTAATATTGGTATATATCATTTATACATGTAAAGGGCACAGTCATGTTTTTAATTTGTGAGGGATTGTGGACTAAATTTTATACAGTCGTTCATTATGGCTAAGGGGACATCAGTGTAAAGATGTCAAAGTTGTTTTGAATAGAAGATACTCAGTTACAAGGCTTATAGAAAAATCCTCAGAATAACAGTACCAGTACTGTCGTTGGATTGAGTTATTCCATGGGCAAATAAAAAGATATAATTTCTTTTTAACTCCATGCATGGATTGTTGTTTAAACAAGGATATTTTATAGTACTCATATATTAAGATTTCAGTTTTTAAAGAAATAAGCAATTTGAGTTTATTAAAAAGGCAAATAAGTCATTTGATAATTTATGTTATTGATATTGGTTTATAGAAAGGAGTTATTAGATCCTTGTGGCTAAGAGCCCACTAAATCAGATTTTATACTAGATGGCATTTCGGGTATATTCTTTCTTTTAATTCTTAAGAGTGATAGCGTCATATTTTTCCAGTACACATGCAGATGGTTAGATACAATAGTGAAACATGTCCAAAAGAAACCCTACAAAGTCATCTTTGTATCTGCTTGCTTTGCTCTGAACTATCTTAGAAGAAAGCAGGCTACCTCTTTTTTTTTCCCCCCCAAGATCTACAGAAGAAATGGCTCAGAGTATATCTTGGTGGCATCAATCAGTGCCTCACAATTCTTCCTATGTCTAACCCAAATCCTTTTTGTGGTACCTTCATTCTTTTTCTCTTACTTTGACCTCAGAGGACACAGCAAACAACTATCCACTCATCTCCCACACAACATCCCCTAGACAGCACTGTTTTTAATAAATTCCTCCCTCTTTATTCACGATGGCAGGGTTGCTGGTACCTTAATTACTAAAACAACCTGTGCATGGATAGAACTTATCTCAGAGTAGGGAATGTATTCAGGTATCTGGAACTCAAATTTTCTATCTGAGCAGTTTATAGCCACTGAAAAGAAAGGAAGCCCTTTTAACATTCAGAAGCAGTCCTGGGAGAGAATGCCTACATAATCACAATTTAGGCAAGATCATTTTCTAGATTTGGATTTGAAATTTGGGTATCCATAGCCTTTGGGTCCTTAGGATGCTGTTTTGGTCATACTTCAGGAAGTAATAATTTATAAGCCAACACTTTGAACTTAAAAATACTCCTTGTATACCCATGGCTGATTCATGTGAATGTATGGCAAAACCCACCACAATATTATAAAGTAATTAACCTCCAATTAAAATAAATTAAAAAAATACTCCTTATAAAAAGTTCAGTCCTTTCTCAATATTTTCACCTTCGTATTCTCAGCAATTAATTGAGTTTCTGGCCTAAAGTAGGCGCTTAGTAAATACTTGTTAAATGAATTGTTTGAGTATTCCTTGGTAATGCTTCCTAATATACGTTGCTTTACACTTTTCATTTTCCCACTCTTCTTTGATTTTATGCTGTCCACTAACCACTCATGGTTTATTTTTTGTTGTCTTTATGTTCTCATTCAATGATATTTACAATGATTTAGAGCTTATTTGAATAACTGGACAACTCACTCTATGATGCTGCTGTAATTTTCATTTCAGGAATACCTCTTTTTTCCCCTTCACCTTTTGTGAAGGCTTCTTATAGTCTTTTGATGAGAATTTGAAACACATTTATTGAAATGCCTTGTGTGCAAAGTACTTTGCTGGGATTTGCATAGATATAAACATGGATTGTACACAAACTCTGCTGCCACAGAAACAAAATCTGGTTGGGAAGACGCACACACAGATACACTATAGTATGAGTAGGGTTGTGGTAACTGCTGTTATTAGAGTGCAAGTGAAGCTGGTGTTACTACAAAGGAAGGAGCAATTACTCCTGATGGGATGACTTTGCTCAGGTACTCAGCTGTGTCTGTCTCTTTGTGACCCTGTGGAATTTTTGTAGCCTGCCAGGGTCTTCTGTCCATGGGATTGTCCCAGCAAGAATGTGAGTAAGCAATTGACTTAAACCTTCATGGATGAGATGGGACTTCAATGGAGTCTTGAACTATATCTATGTAGGAATTTGACAGGTAGCAAAGGTGAAAGGATTCCCAAAAGAAAAAACAGCACTAGTTGTGCATGATGGTGGGAATGTATATGGAATGTTTGAAAAATGGCAGGGAGTCTGTTGCGTTTGAAGTAACTGTCTATGACTGATAGGAACTGAGGCTAGAAAGGAACTCAGTGGTAAAGAATCCGCCTGCCATTGGAGGGGACACAGGAGACACAGCTTGGATCGCTAGGTCGGGAAGATCCTCTAGGAAATGGCAACTCATTCCAGGATTCTTGCCTGGAAAATTCTATTGTCAGAAGAGACTGGCGGGCTACAGTCCGTGAGGTTACAGAGTAGGATATGACTTAGCGACTGAGCGCGCATGCATGCACATACTTGTTTCTTGTTAAGTAATTTTCTTTCTCAGGTAGAAACAGTCATTGGTTTTTACTGCCTGAACTACCAGGGAAGTCTCAGTCATTGGTTTTTGAGTAGAGGATGGACACTAAAATATCTGTAAGTTTCAGAGAAAGAAGAAAGAAGACAGATTAAATGTAGTTGAGTTTGAAGATGATGAACAGGCCAAGGGCAGAAGGAATTGTGAGGGGAGGGCCTGATACCAGAGGCCTGGGGTGGGTCAGCTAAAAGTCCTACAGGTTGTTGATTTGTTCAGAGTTGTTCAGCATTGTCCTGGCTCCCAGTGTGGCTGCTTTCCAATTTTGAGCCTTCTTTCCACTTAACGTCATTTTGGAAGACTGTGTAACAGTCTTCCTTGTATCTGGGAAACTAAGTATTTTAGTCTGAATTTTTGAAGAAAGCAAAAAGAGAAAAGAGTTGAACAGTTGCTAAATGAAGCAAGAGTATCTGCACATTTCTTCAGCTCATCTTTGTTACTGGGATCTTGACCCACTGTACTTTCTGGCCCTTGGTTCATCTTCTTGAAGTAGTACTTGGTATTGGTCCCTCTTTGAGACGAGTTCAAGTGGTTTATAACATTTTTCAGCCTGTATTGTATTTAATATTTGGGTCATTTTAATATCACCAAACACTTAGCATAATTTTTAGAATGTTATCATTCAGTAAATGCTTATTGTTGTCACACAGACCTTCCTGCTGTCTTCACATGGTGAGCATATTCCATCTCAGACTCTAACTCTGCCGGCTGCCTGGAAGGCTTACCATCCACACCTTCAGAGCCCCGTCCCTCTCTTCTGATTTCTGTTTCGATGTCATCTCAACGTCAGTGAAATGTCCTCTGACAACTCCATAAAAGTCCTACCCTTCCCCAGCCCCTGTCCTCAGCAGCCCTTATTCTCTATTACCTTGTGTAATTTTAATTTTTCTTTATAGTACTTGCTACCATCTGATATACATTTACTTCATGATTGTCTTTTTGTTCCAATTAAAAAGAAATTTCTTACAATAACAGGAACATTTGTTTTGTTGCCCAGTTTATCCCCAGGTACCCAAAATAGCAATGGGCACGTGGTAGGTGCAATGGATATTTGCTGAATGAATGAATGAATCTTAAAAAAAAAAATTAGACTGTAAAGGAAAATAAACATTCATCTGAAGATTTGTTTATTGGTTTGTGCAAGCAGTGATTTTGTTACAGATTTTTTGATATCAAATCATTAACATTGCTCTCAGAAAAGTAAAAGCAGATTCTATTTTCTATAGATTGTGCCTGTGAAATCTAATTATGGATTAGTATTTGTTTTAAAAATATTTGAATGCCAAGCATATCCAGTTAGAAAACACTTTTATTATCCATGCCAGCTTAATTTTTAAGGCAGTGAAATGGAAGACTGTCATTTCAGCAAGTAACTTATTTTCATTTGTGAAAATGGAATATTTTGAATATTCTAATTGATTTTTGAGGATAGTTTTACAAGAAAATAATCCTGTGTCTGTACCTTGTACATTTGCCTTTAAAAGAGAAGGAAACTAGAAATAATCATGGAAATTATGTGCTCAGAAAGGTGTGAGCCTATCTGTGACTTTGGATAAATGTCTGGAAGAAAATCACTCAGTTCCAAACTGAAAGGTCAACCTTGGGATACTAAAAACTTTAAAAAGATCTGATTAAAAAAAAAAAAAATATTGCATCTGTATATTGAAAGTTTGCAAAGCGATTTAGACTTTTTATCATGAGCTCAGGCTTCTCTTTTACTTTATTTTACTGCAAGTTCACTTGGACATTTTTCCAGAAATCTGAAGTTTGTAATTTGGCAGTAAAAAAGTTGGGTATCCAATCAATATTATTATATGGCTTTCAGTGTCCTAAGAATTCCCTTTTGGAAACCCATAAAAACTCATTTTTTCTCACCGTAAACTTTATCTGTCACTTTTCTATAAGGTCAGAGTATTAATGTTGGAGGTGATCTGCTCTGGGACAGAGAGTCAACAAAGTGGTAATAAAGTTAAAAAAATGCCACATGACACTTTCCTGGGATTAGGATTTATTTTTCATATAAAGTTCATGCTCATTTTAAAATATGGAAAATTATATATTGATAAGTATTTTCTTAGTGTTTCTCTAAAAATAGATGGAATGATAAACTTGCCTCCATTTTTTCATTTACATGTTTCATATATTTATTAGTATTTTTATCTTCTCTGGAGACTAATTTTTAATTACTTATATTCTTTTAGTGGTGGATTGTTTTCTTTCTAGATTTGAAGGTTGAGTCTTGTGCTGTGCTTACTCATGTCCAACTCTTTGCGACCCCAGGTACTGTAGCCCACTAGTCTATTCTGTCCATAAGAATTCTCCAGGCAAGAATACTGGAGTGGGTTGCCATGCCCTCTTCAGGGGATCTTTCCAAACCAGGGGTCAAACCCAGGTCTCCCGCCTTGCAGGCAGATTCTTTATCAGCAGAGCTACAAGGGAGGCCCAAGTATTTCAGCATAGATGATTTCAAAAGTTAAATACTATGAAATGGTTACATTGGAAAACAACTCCAGGAATAATACAGTATTTATTCTTACTTGAAAATGGAACATGGCGTTTCAATTATAAAAAGTACTAGAACTTGAAAGCTGTATTTAAAAATATTTATTTACTAAGTCTAAGTTGCCATTGAGTTCAGTTCAGTTGCTCAGTCATGTCTGACTCTTTGCGACCCCATGGACTGCAGCACGCCAGGCCTCCCCATCCATCACCAACTCCCACAGTTTACTCAAACTCATGTCCATTGAGTCGGTCATGCCATCCAACCATCTCATCCTCTGTCATCCCCTTCTCCTCCCACCTTCAATCTTTTCCAGCATCAGGGTCTTTTCCAGTGAGTCAGCTCTTTGCATCAGGTGGCCAGAGTATTGAAGTTTCAGCTTCAGCATCAGTCCTTCCAATGAATATTCAGGACTGATTTTCTTTAGCATGGACTGGCTGGATCTCCTTGCTGTCCAAGGGACTCTCAAGAGTCTTCTGCAACACCACAGTTCAAAAACATCAATTATTTGGCACTAGCTTTCTTTAGAGGTCAACTCTCACATCCATACATGCTTATTGGAAAAACTATAGCCTTGACTAGATGGACCTTTGTTGGCAAAGTAATGTCTCTGCTTTTTAATATGCTGTCTAGGTTGGTCATAACTTTTCTTCCAAGGAGCAAGTGTCTTTTAATTTCGTGGCTGCAGTCACCATCTGCAGTGATTTTGGAGCCCAAAAAAATAAAGTATGTCACTGTTTCCCCATCTATTTGCCATGAAGTGATGGGACCAGATGCCATGATCTTAGTTTTTTGAATGTTGAGCTTTAAGCCAGCTTTTTCACTCTCCTATTTCACTTTCATCAAGAGGCTCTTTAGTTCTTCTTTGCTTTCTACTATAAGGGTGGTGTCATCTGCATATCTGAGGTTATTGATATTTCTCCTGGCAATCTTGATTCCAACTTGTGCTTCATCCATTCCAGCATTTCTCATGATGTACTCTGCATATAAGTTAAATAAGCAGAGTGACAATATACAGCCTTGATGTACTCCTTTCCCAATTTGGAACCGGTCTGTCGTTCCATGTCTAGTTCTAACTATTGCTTCCTGACCTGCATACAGATTTCTCAAAAGGCAGGCCATTGAGTTAATGTTTATTTATTTATTTATGTTTAAAATAACAGTTTTATTGAGATATAATTCACATGTCATAAAATTCAGCTGTATCAAGTTTACAATCAAATTAATATTTATTGAGTATCCATTCTCCTATTGCCTGTATCTAATATAGGAAATATCTGAGTGGTTATGAGAGGAGACAGTCTTTTAAGATAGTGTCTCTTGTAGTTGGATAGCCAATCAGTCTTTTTCTTTTCTTAAACATGTGTAACACATATGGATGATTATGCAGTACATTTTTCTGCTTTGTTAGTACAGACACTTTGGAAGTTGTGTGAAGCTAGAAGTTCTTTTCAATTTTATTCACTGTAATTGAATATTTCCTCTCATTTCAAGACCTGTACCTAATTATTTAAGGCTCAAATTAATTTTGACATTTTGCTTGAACTTGATTTAAAACTTTGAGCTCATGCTATACCTACCCATGTTCCTATTCAAAACCATACGTACCAAAATAGTATTTTAGTTCCTAACACACTGTCCAAATATGCCTCTAGTTTTCCTACATATAGTAAATAAAAATCTTGATCTGTTTGCAATTATTTAGTAATTCAAGTACATTTTAAATTAATTATTTTATTTCAAGCATTAGACAAGCAATATGTGCAAAATCAAATTATAGTGTTTGTGACTAACCCTAACTCCACTAGTTTAGCCCTTGATGATAGTTTTTAATGAGTTTCAAATAGAAAAAGTGGTTAAAATGATTTGAAGACCACTTGCAATCTCCTGGAGAGGAGTAAGTCTTCAGAAACTGGGAAGTAGTCTGTCATTTCAGACAGTTTGGCCTCCTTCCCTAAAGTTAAGAAAAATTTATAGTTTCTTTTAATTGCAAGTTGAAACAAATTCAATGAGGATAACTTGAAGAATAAAATGAAGCACAATGAGAAAAACAAAATTACTCATAGTTCTACCATAAATGATTGTTTATGCCTGCATGTCTGCATGTGTGCATCTTCATGCTCATCTAAGTCATTTCATCATATATTTTTGTATATTCATTTCATGCAGTCATACAATAGTTGAGACATTTTCCCATGCCAATAAGCAGTTTTTTTTTTTTTTTTTTAATCACACCACAGAGTATAATCTTAGTTCCTTGACCAGGGATTGAACCTGCATACCTGTGGTGGAAGTGTGGGGTCTTAACCACTGGACTGCCAAGAATTCGCAGTAAATAGTTTCTATTATAATTTTTGATCATTAATCATTTGATCATCAGAGATTCCCCCCACCTCTTTTTTTTGATATTTTGATTGCTTTCAATTTTGGGCAAGGGCTTTAATTAAAAGATTCTTGACAAGTTGCAGAGTTAGTTCTTATAAGGAATTTTGAATTAAAAGATATGCATAATTTTAAAGCCTTTTGTATTATGTTCTAATGTGAAAGGACATTTTAATCCTCCCAAGCAAATCTAGCGTTATGCATTAGTAGAGTAGGCACCAGCCTTCAGAACTTGAGAAGTGTCCTTTAATTCACAAACTATCCTGATTTACAGTTGACCCTTGAACAACTCGTTTGACCTGCGCGGGTCTGCATATACTGAGATATTTTTCAGTAGTAAATACCGCAGTCCTCTGGGTCTGTGGTTGGTTGAATTCACACATTGAGAGGAACCTACTATGAATTATACATGGATTAACCCCCTCTTCCTCTTGTCGTTCATGGGTCAACTGTACTTTGCAGATGGCTGAAATTTCATCATCACCTGTTGCTCCTTTGTCATATACAGGTCATCCCGGGAAAGGTAACACATTGTGCCCCTCAGACATTTACTGTAAACAATTTGAAGGAATTTATCTGATATTTTAAATTTAGGTCTTGCAAGTATAGTTTAGAAACAAAGCAGGAAAAGGAACATTCAACAAGAGGGATAATAAGCAAAAACAAGGTATTCTTTACTTCATTCAGTTCTACTAAGATCAATTGAAGAACTATTATATGAAATACATGATATTATATACCTAGTTTTAGGAGTTTAAGTTATAATCTCTCTCTACAGTGATTTAGGCTGTTTGTTGACTTTGAATGCTAATTAATCTAGTAGAGAGACTTAGAGTCACAGATAAGGTAGGCATATATGCCAGACAGGGATGCAAGGGAGAATTAATTAACTCTCAGGCTACCTTACTCTATTTGAATGCTCTATTTGCAAACCATTAACTTACTTACTTAAGAGATGGTGAGGTTGCAGAATGTGGCTTTGAGTAGTTTGCAAAGAATACTGTGTACTGTAAGGTCTGCCTCATTAGACAAAATATTTGTATCGTTGGAATGTCTCCTTGAAAAACCATTTGATAAAGAGATAATAGTGACAAACAAGGCCACTAGATAGATAAAAGTCATAGTGCTTGCTCCAATCAGGAAACTTTGAGCTATTGCTTCTTATCTTCTTTAGTGGAAACTTTTGTGTCAGATGATATGGGCAAGCCTGTACAAAACTATGGAGAATAGTAGACCTTCTAGAAATTATCCATCCTTGTCTGCATAATGCCTTTACTTTACTCAACAGACTCATTCCTAAATACCTTCATGATATTAAAATCCCAGTCTATTATTATCAGACTGACTCTTTTTCTTATAATAGTGAGTAGCTAATGATAAGCCCCTTGTAATATTTAAAAATAGTGACAGAGCTCTCGTTACCACATCTATTAGCCCCAGATTTACTCAGCCCTGGTCTAAACTGGGTTTCTGGACTTTTAAAAATTTATCTGTAGTAACAATCTCTAGACTCTATCTAGAGATGATTTCATAAGTCACCAATAAATGTCTTAGACTGTTGGCAAATCAGAAGCTGCTTAAGAAATATATGACAACTAGAACAAAACCTGCTGCAGTAAACAAATAGAAGAAAATGCACTTTTAACTAATGCTATTTCTAATAAATTTCTGTATTCCTGTGGAACTTTGGAGATGAGAGAAGTGTTACTGAATATTTTAATTGATACATCTTTATGATTTTATTGATTTGGATTTTAAAGGACAGATTCTAATCTTGCCTTTCCCTCATATTTACTAATACCATTTAAAAAAGCATGTTACTGCAGGGTACTTTCATTGATACAAAATGAATATTAAAATATTAAAGGTATCTAACATCAGTACTAAGGATTTCTATTTCTAGCCCTCTAATCCTCTATGGAAATTTATCTTTTGTCTCCGAACTGTTTGCCTGATATTCTTTTGCCCCTGGATTTTGTTTTTCTTTTAAGTTGGTTTCCCTCACTGATAAACAGATTGGATCGTGAGATTATGTCCTTTTTATTTTTCAGTGGAAGTGAGTAAATCCAGAACATTATGCTTGGTGACATTTATTTCAACTCATCAGGGGAATGCCACCCATGTTTGCTTGGGTTGCTGTACTTCAAATAGGACATTGAGAATGTATTTGTGTTAGAGTAACCTTGCTATTTCAGTTTCAGAATTAACTGAAAATGTGATATGTGCCTCCTACTAGGAGAGGGAACGTCTCAACAATTTTTGGCTTAGTTAATACAGAGTAAGTTCTTAGAAGATGTTAGAGTGAGACATGCTAGCACTGGGGTAGTTAAGAACCAGTCATTTTATTTTAAATTTCTATGGTGTGTATATTTATAATTACCCTGCACAAACCAGGTCTGAGTTAAAATTTGGCATAGAAGTCAATGTAGAGTGAATTGTAGAGCAAGATAGAGCCTCTGTCTAATAAAAAAATGTCAGTCTAATGATTAACCAGTTGAATCCTTTAATTATAGACTTGACTGTCCTAGGGTTAAATATTCTTATGGAGTCCAGTCAGGGAGAGAAGGTAGAGTTGCCCATGATGTGAAACATGGCTTCTAAACACCTCACCAGGACTACTGGCAGAACTGTTTTCCTTAGAAAGTGTATCATTTTGAATATGATAAAATGCTACCTCTTATATTTAGATGATGATAGAATGTGTGCATTAAGTTATCTTTGTGAGAATAAATAGTAATTAGTGGTAGTAAAGGGTGAGTATTTGTGACCTTGAATGAATTTGGTAGTAAAGGGTGAGTATTTGTGACCTTGAATGAATTAGGAAGAAATTATCAAGGCCGTTGTTAAGGGGTTTTATGGTTTATTGACTCAACCACATTTGTTGAACAACTTCTGTTTGCTGCTTGCTGAGGGTCTAGTGGTAGCTAAGTAGACCTGTTCAGTATCCTCATGGAACTTAATATCCAGGGGAGGAAATGGGTCTTACATAATCACTCATGTAAATATGGTCTACAGGGAGTAAGTACTGAGAAGTACTACAGATTGTTTTATCAAGGGGACTTGGACTTTGTTTAGTGGTGACTGTAGCAGATTATGAAATAGACTGAACATAGCCCTATGCCTGACCTCTTCCCCTCCCACTCCATACCCCATTCTTGTTATATGCATCTTGGATATTGTCCTTCATCCATCCTGTTATCCTCTGAAAAAGTTGCCAGTCTAGAGCTGGTGGGTGATGGATAAAGGTTGTGAGGGAAAGGGAGAGGACTGATTATGCTGGACTCAGGAAGAAATCACAGAAGTTTGAGATTTGTGATCCTAACTATTTGATGTTCAGTTCTGTGTGACTTCCCTGGTGGCTCAGACAATATAGCATCTGCTTGCAATGCGGAAGACCTGGGTTCGATCCCTGGGTCAGGAAAATCCTCTGGAGGAGGAAATGGCAACCCACTCCAGTACTCTTGCTTGGAAAATCCCATGGACAGAGAATCCTGGTAGGCTACAGTGCATGGGGTCGCAAAGAGTCAGACGCAACTGAGCGACTTCTCTCTCTCTGTGTGACTTATATCACCGATGTCCTAGATTTACAGAATAATGGGAGTTATCATTAAATATGTTTGTTGTTGTTTAGTCACTAAGTCATGTCTGACTCTTGCAACCCCATGACTATAGCCTACCAGGCTCCTCATGGGATTTCCCAGGCAAGAATACTGGAGTGAGTTGCCATTTCCTCCTCCAGGAGATCTTCGTGATCTAAGGATTGAACCTGTGTCTCCTGCAATTTGCAGGAAGATTCTTTACTGAGCCCCTGAGAGAGCCCCAATATTAACCCTATTATACAATAAATGTATTTATCATCGTATAGTGACATTTACATCCCGTGAACATATACATTTATACTGCAATATATTATTTACATAATAATATGTTGTTATTTAATGCAAAAACTACCTAGACTAGGAAATGGAGGCATTTTTTACTTAGGTCATATCATATGCCTGGAGTGAAGTACAATGGGAAAATATGTGAATACGGGGTTAGAAACTCTGAGTTTAAACCCTTGCTCTATCACATTAAAAAAATTTTTTTTAAATTAAACATTAGATTTTTAATTTTTAAATTAAACATTAAGCATTTTAATTTTTAAATTCTATTCTTTTATTATTTTTTTATTGGACTGTAGTTGCTTTATAATGTTATGTTAGCGTGTGCTGTAGAGCGAAGTGAATCGGCTATATGTATACGTATATCCCCTCTTTTTGGATTTCCTTCCCATTTAGGTCACCGCAGAGCGCTGAGTAGAGTTCCTTGTGCTCTGCAATAGGTTCTCATTAGTTGTCTGTTTATAGGTAGCAGTGTATATGCGTCAATCCCAGTATTCTATTCATTCTACTCCTGCTTCTTCACTTAGTGTCCGTGTGTTTGTTCTCTGCATCTGTGTCTCTATTTCTGCTTTTGGAATAACTTTATCTGTACCATTTTTCTGGATTCCACATATATGTGATATTTGTTTTTTCGGTCACTTATTCTTTGATTCCAGTAGTCTCTATTTCCTCTTCTGTCAAAGAGAAGTGGTGGAACAGTGGCGCCAGCCTTCCTTCCACCTATGATTTTGCAATTCACCCTGGTTTCTGCACCTAGGTATCCATATCTGAATGGGTCATGTAGCCCCATTTTCTCCCACTGAACTGATTTGCAGCCTGTTTCAGGAAGGTGGAAGGCTTGGAGAATTGCCATCTTGAGAAAGCAAATGCATTATTCATCTTGTCAAACTTTTATAAAATGCATAATTGTTGGCAGAAAGTATTTTAAAATGCCTTTTTTTCTTCCCCATTAAATAAAAGCCTAATTACTAAACGTGAAATGGGATCTCCAGATTGATGATGAGGGAATTGGTTTCTCATCCTACTTCCATGTCTAGTATTAAACTAGGATGACAAGAGATCAAACAGAATAAAAAACTGTAGGTGATTTTCAAAATTCATGGATCTCACAGATATTCTCTGAGGCCATGAAACTTGCTTTGGCCTAGAATTCAATTGCTTATGGTATTTCTCCCTCTTCTTTAATCACAGTTACTTCTGTTGTATTAGTAGGTTAGGATAACCACATATCTACATGAAAATAAGTTACTCATCTCAGTAAATTCTGATTTCTGTGAACAGTAAGAAAAAAGAATAAATATAAAATGTATTCAGATGTACTAGCTATTTGATTTAGTCTAGGCTTCAGGAATATGGAAATCATTAATAATGGAAACAGGTATAGTGCTGCTGCCTGACACTGATTTGCTCAGGACTGGTGTTAAGGTGAAAGCAGTGTTACTTCTTTAAAGGCAGAATCAACTTCCCATTTCCTCCTAATCTTCAGTTCAGCTTTACAAAAAGCTTAGTGACATTCACTACGTAGCAGATCCTGGGGTAGCCCTTTGAGAAAACAATGACATGGCCCTTATCTTCCAAATTTTTTACAGCCCCATAGGAAGCAGAATGCAGAAATAGAGTGAAAAAAGTCTGATGATACCATACAAAGTAGAAAACAAGTCATGTTTATGAGATGCTCCGGGAAAGGCTTCATAGAGTTGGTGATTGATGTGCAGAAATTTTAAGAAAATTTCATCAGGTGAACTTGAAGAAAAGACTGATAGAAGAAAGACAAAGATGTGATGTCACAGAAGTTGACACCTGCTCCGATGACACTGGGGAAGTAGAGGAAGAGGATTGAAGTGGGAGAAGGGGAAGCAAGGCTGTAGTGAAAAGAAAAGAATAGGCCCGAAAAGGAAGGTCGTAACTGCCAGGTCTAGCGCCTTGAATTTTGTCCTTAGGTGATGGAGATATGGAAGGTATGTGAGCTTGTCACTTCATGATCAGATTTGCATTTTGGATGATTATTTGTGGCTGGATCATGGAGAATAGTGTGTTGGGAACCAGATTGCGTGGTGGCGTGGAGACCCAGTTAAAAGGGTAATGCAATAGTTCGAATGAGTGATGAGATAATTTTCTGGTATAAAATATTCTATTGATTCATAAATTCGCTGCCACATTTTAAAATGTCAGCAAATTGAAAAAATCTTAGTATTCAGTAGAACTAATTCATTGCTGGTTTTATAGTTTAAAATTATTCATGAAATTGATAGCAATGAAAAATTGAAAGAAGGTTAGTATTTTGTCAGTAGAATTAAACCAGTACACTCACAAAAATTTTCAAAGTTACAATTTTGCTATATAATGTTGAATATAACTTTAAAAAATGTAAGGTAATGAACTTGTAATATATATACATATATATACATACATATATATATGTACACACACATCTAGTTGTTAGTAGAAATTATATATGTGTGAAAATAAGTGAATAATAAATCATAATGTTGGTACAGGTAGGTATTTGTCGAATTTGCATTTGTTAGTTATAACCAGGACTTTTTGTTAACCCAAGTCATGGCGTAAGTAATGGATATTTTTGAGCAGAAAGTTAAATCCCAAATCTAGAAAGAATGAAAATATTTGTCATGGAAAATTAAATAGCCATATATGCATATAAGATTATAATTTTAAAAGAGCATGTGTTAAAAGATCATTGCAAATCATATGTTTGGAACAGCATGCTTGAAAATAGCTTTAGATTGTCTCACAAATGGTGTAGCATATAAATCTTACCAAATTTTGCTTCGGGTGCATAAATCCTCACTTAGTTACCACAAGAAGAAACAAAAGTCAGAGTTGATGGAATTAGAATATCTGTAGCCTTGTGGGGGAATGGAATAGAATTTTCTGCCACATCTTTTTCAGTATGAATTTAAGGCTTAGGAAAAAATGTTGCTATTTAAATACACAGTTGTGTACAAGTTATTATAAACGTTAGGCCGTATGCCCCATGATCAAATAATGAAATAATGATCAGTTTCTGTTGTACATTATTTTCAATTCAAACTAATGCTCAGGATCTGATTTCATGCCTTACTGTTGGTCAGACTTTTCTTTATTTATGTATAATATTATCAGTGCCTATAATTTTAGGATTGCGAGTTTTTTGCACTGCATTTGATGTCTGATTATTTATCAGTCTTCAGAGATTACATTGAGGCTTTAGAAGTTAGGATGTATTTGCTATGAATGACTTTTATGAAATTTTAAAAAATAACTTTTTCATAGGATCCGTTTATCCTTGTCTCTTTTTTCCCTGCATGTGATCATAGAATGTTTTATAATACTTTGAGGAAACTTCTTTATTCAATAGTAAAATATATTTTTACTGCATATTTCCCTCAGTAGGTTCTGTTAGGGGAATCATTGATGACATGTTTCAAAGCAGAAATCTTTTCATGCTTTTTATTTTTTTTCATTTTTTACTATTTAATGAGATTTCAGGTATATTTTAACAACTGGGGTTTCCCTGATGAATCATTAAAATAAGTGAGTGGGCTGGAAGGTAACATGAACTTTTTTCTTAGCGCTACCCTGTTTTACTATGCTGGGTTACTGGTTGCTTTTTAAATAGAACCTGGGTGTGTTGGAGTTGGTGGGTGGAGGTTCAGAAGGGAAGAAGGGAAAGGGTCAGTTAGAAAATACCAGGTAAATCTCTGATAACCTACTGGGAAATCCGACTCAAATTCTACTTTCCTCAATGTACTCCATTTTGTATTTAAGCTCTCTATATTTGCTCTGCCAAGCTCAACTTTCCAAATGCTGTGTATAGGCAAATAGAAAATATATTTCCAGCAGTTGATTGAAGTTTAAGGTATTAAGCCATATGTGGATTAGCCTGTGGAATCAATTTCTCATGTGTGTGGGATTAAAACCGTTAAAACCCTCATCACTGAAACCATACCTTCCCACAACTAATGGTGCTAAGGTGTCTGTGGAATATTTTAATACAACAGGTCCTCTAATTTAAAATTGTTACTTGGTATTTGGTTGGAAAATTATTTGAATATTATAGGTAACTGCACTGACATCATATATGAGGGCTAGTTATGGGATTCTAATGTAACTTAGGTTTAGTTTTTAAAAATCCACACGAGATATTTATACATAGTACATCTTTTTCTATGTCAGTGGCATATTGCAAATTTCCTTTAGCTATTACTGTTAAAAGCAACAACAACAAAAAAACTCAACTACCACAGCAGTTGTCACTGCTGGAGGAGGTAGACAGAAATGTAGTTTACCTTGGAAGTGATCATGGCTTAGTGAATAAAGAAATTGGGTCAAGTTTAAAATAAATGCAAGTACTATGACAAAAGTTTTTAATACAGATTTTAAAATACTCACAGCATTGGTTTCAGGCTACTTTTGTTCTTGGTGATTTTATCAATGCATTATTATTTTTAATTGAGATGACTCTAATGGCACCTTTTCATTTTGGTCAAAATATTTATATGAAATACTATCATAATTTTTCATTTTGTATTCCCTCACATTCTTACTTGTGAATGTAAATTTTTTGAAAGGTAGGTAATTCTCAGATCATTTTGACCTCTGATGATCTTAAATAAAACTTGAAGCGGTTTAAAATTCCTATGTCCAAGCTATCACTTTGACTCACTTTATATTGCTAATTTAATGTTTAGCATTTAACCATGTATCATTAAATCATAGTATTGATAATGAATTAAATTTTCGTAAAGCTTTAATAGTGTAGCAGATTCTCATTCATCTGGTGTCACTGGGGGATAAAATATGCTGAAGATGAGGTTTTTTTTTTTAGAACTGAAACTTACTTATTTAAGCAGGAAAACTTAAAAGTTGTTAAGAACTTATCTGAGACATTTTTCATACTCTTTTAGGGAGTATGAACAGATTGTCTATTTACTCATAAAATATCATCATTCTAGTGTCATGTAGAAAGGACATGGGCTTTCTGTTTGGTGTTTATTCTCCAATGTAGGAAGTTTTTTGTTTGTTGGTTTCTTCCTTTTAAAATACCACACTCATAATTTTGATATACTTACTTTGTTTAATTGTTTCAGGGCTTATCATCTGTGGTAGTACCTGTACTATTACTTTAATGGATTCGTAAATCCAGGCACCTCAGTAAGACATTTGGCTACCTGTAGGCTCACCAGCAAATATCTGGTCCCAGCCTCCTGCCATGGAGGGAACGCTGTCATCCTGTGGAGCAAAGGACTTTCAGTGTTGAGGCCCTGTTACTTCTGCTCCGCTCATTCACTCTCCAGTAGCCATTGCTCTAGGTGCAAAATTGTCTGTATTCCTTCCTTCATGAGCACCTCTAGTGTCAGGGTGACCATTTGTAGTTTTCTGAGCTTATTGCTAAAATGGGCAAATGGTGTACTCCCTTTATCTTTTAGTAAATTCCAGCATAACAGCAAAGGTTCTTTTTTAACGCAGTGTTTTGTTTTTTTTTTAAACTACTGCTCATATGTTTCCAGCAGTGTTTCTAAAACAAAACAAGCACAGTGAAAGTATTTGAGCTGTTCTTTAATGTGCTATAATGACATTTGGTTTGAATCTTATGTTTAAAAATCAGCTTCCCCTCTTTTGCTTGCACCTAATGGGAATCATCTTTCTGCCAGGTTGTGCTTAAAGAAGACTATAAGGGAAGAACATATTTTCTTCTTGCCGCAAACATTGCAGTAGAAGTAAGTGGGGAACTGCCAGGATATGTCTGTCTCCACAAAACAAGCAGAACAAATTTCCATGAATCAAAGCCACTAAGTATAGTTTTCAGAGATGGTAGGACATAGTTACTTTCCCTCGAAAAATACCCCAAATGCAGGCACACCCTTTGGCCACTAGAAGAATGTTTCAGTAAACGCTAGTTCAAACCTGTACATTTCACTCTTCTGACTGA
This sequence comes from Dama dama, assembly GCF_033118175.1. Taxonomy (NCBI): domain Eukaryota; kingdom Metazoa; phylum Chordata; class Mammalia; order Artiodactyla; family Cervidae; genus Dama; species Dama dama. Next base: position 54,028,505 of record NC_083713.1, read on the forward strand.
GCTATTAAAGGGGTGGAAATCTACTATAACTATAATCTTGTTTCCCCTTTTCTATTTTTCAACCTCCCACATGCTTGGTGTTCAGTTCTGCTTACTGAGTGTCTTGAATCTGCAGCGGCACCTACACGCACTGCCTCCACAGTGGCTGATGGTTTGCAGATAACTCATGATTCAGACCTGTAAGAAACATCTGTAACTGCAGGGCATGACATGTGCTCTAGATTAATCATGGAAAAGGGCAGAGTAATGAAGAATCAGAATGCTTTTTTTCTCCCCCGAATATTAATGTTGCTTTGAGATTATATGAGTGGAATATTTGCTAGAGTGGTTTATATCACCTTCTATCACTTGGGGAAGTATCTCGGGTCATTATTATAAGAAGCTCTTATAGATCTTTTAAGCATATACACAGCATATACACCTTAGTGTGACTAGGTCAGAGGAAATAAAGCAAGATAGTAGATATGTGTCATGTGATACAGTGAGCAAATTAATGTTAAACTGCTTGTATTTTTTCTTGAAAATCTTGATATGATTTTAAAAATTGCCTTTCATTGGTTTCTCTTTTGCTTTCTAGAAGCTTCAACCATTTGAAGGGCAAATGGCTACCATTTTGTTAAACTTTGGAGGCTGTTTATTAATGTAATGTATACAGCATCATAGAGATGAAGTCTCCAGACAACCTGAAATAATTAAGCTGCATAGCTCAGTCTCTGAGCTTACTTTTTCCTCAGACAATATGCAGTACTCTCCAGTTCATATTTGAAATACAAGCTGCTGAAGAGGAATGGTTAACACCCAGTTCAGTTAAGTTCAGTCGCTCAGTCCTGTCCGACTCTTTGCGACCCCATGGACTGCAGCACACCAGGCTTCCCTGTCCTCACCAACTCCCGGAGCTTGCTCAAACTCATTGAGTCAGTGATACTGTCCAACCAGCTCATCCTCTGGTGTCCCCTACTCCTTCTGCCTTCAGTCTTCCCCAGCATCAGGGTCTTTTGCAAGGAGTCAGTTCTTCGCATCAGGTAGCCAAAGTATTGGAGTTTCAGCTTCAGCATCAGTCTTTCCAATGAATATTCAGGACTGATTTCCTTTAGGATGGACTGGTTGGATTTCCTTGCAGTCCAAGAGACTCTCAAGAGTCTTCTCCAACACCACAGTTTAAAAGCATCAATTCTTCGGTGCTCAGCTTTCTCTATGGTCCAACTCTCACATCCATACATGGTTACTGGAAAAACCATAGCTTTGACTAGACAGACCTTTGTTGGCACAAAGTAATGTGTCTGCTTTTTAATGTGCTGTCTAGATTGGTCATAGCTTTCCTTCCAAGGAGCAAGCATCTTTTAACTTCATGGCTGGAGTCACCATCTACAGTGATTTTGGAGCCCCCCAAAATAAAGTCTGCCACTGTTTCCATTGTTTCCCCATCTATTTGCCATGAGATGGGACCAGATGCTATGATCTTTATTCTTTGAATGCTGAGTTTTAAGCCAGCTTTTTCACTCTCCTCTTTCACTTTCATCAAGAGGCTCTTTAGTTCCTCTTCGCTTTCTGCCATAATGGTGGTGTCATCTGCGTCTCTGAGGTTATTGATATTTCTTCTGGCAATCTTGATTCCAGCTTGTGAGTCATCCAGCCCAGCATTTCACATAATGTACTCTGCATCTAAGTTAAATAAGCAGGGTGACAATATACAGCCTTGACATACTCCTTTCCCAGTTTGGAACCTGTCCTTTGTTCCATGTCTGGTTCTAACTGTTGCTTCTTGACCTGCATACAGATTTCTCAGGAGGCAGGTAAGGTGGTCTGATATTCCCATCTCTTTAAGAATTTTCCACAGTTTGTTGTGATCTGCAAAGTAAAGGCTTTGGTGTAGTCAGTAAAGCAGAAGTAGATGTTTTTTGGAACTCTCTTGCTTTTTCTGTGATCCAACGGATGTTGGCAATTTGATCTCTGGTTCCTCTGCCTTTTCTAAAACCAGCTTGAACATCTGGAATTTCTTAGTTCATGTATTGTTGAAACCTTGCTTAGAGAATTTTGAGCATTACTTTGCCAGTGTGTGAGATGAGTGCGATTGTGTGGTAGTTTGAACATTTTTTGGCATTGCCTTTCTTTGGGATTGGAATGAAAACTGACCTTTTCCAGTCTTGTGGCCACTGCTGAGTTTTCCAAATTTGCTGGCATATTGAGTACAGCACTTTCACAGCATCATATTTTAGGATTTGAAATAGCCCAGCTGAAATTCCATCACCTCCACTAGCTTTGTTTGTAGTGATGCTTCCTAAGGCGCACTTGACTTCGGATTCTTTGTTGTATAGTTCTTCTGTGTATTCTTGCCACCACCTCTTAATATCTTCTGCGTTAGTTAGGTCCATAACATTTCTATCCTTAATTGTGCCCATCTTTGCATGAAATGTCCCCTTGGTATCTCTAATTTTCTTGAAGAGATCTCTAGTCTTTCCCATTTTATTGTTTTCTTCTTTTTCTTTACATTGATCACTGAGGAAGGCTTTCTTATCTCTCCTTGGTATTCTTTGGAACTCTTCATTCAAATGTGTATCTTTCCTTTTCTCCTTTGCCTTTTGCTTCTCTTCTTTTGTCAGCTATTTGTAAGGCCTCCTCAGACAACCATTTTGCCTTTTCCTTTTTGCATTTCTTTTTCTTGGAAATGGTCTTGATCTTTGTCTCCTGTACAGTGTCACGAACCTCTGTCCATAGTTCTTCATGTACTCTATCTATCAAATCTAATCCTTTGAATCTAACACCCACTGCCTTTCAATTGCCTATTCACATTTCCTTGGTGAATAGGGAGCTGTGATTGAAAAGAACTGATTTTAAAATGCTGGAGGATTCTATCTTTACTCCTTAGGTCCTGGTGGCTCAGACAGTAAAGACTCTGCCTGGATGCAAGAGACCCCGAGTTAGATCCCTGAGTCAGGAAAGTCCCCTGAAAAAGGGATTGGAACCCACTCCAGTATTTTTGGCTTGGAGAATCCCTTGGACAGGGGAGCCTGGCAGGCTGTAGTCCATGAAGTCGCAAAGAATTGGACATGACTGAGTGACTAACATACACACACACACACACGCTAGCTGGTTTAGCGTAATACCTGGCAGTGGGGGTGGGGGGGGCGAGTTGGGAAGTACCTAATTACTGTGTCAGCTACTGTGCTTCAATTTTATCCTCACAACACATCTCTGAGGTTAATACTATTATCCCCATTTTAGAGAAGGTGAGACTAAGTCCTGCATGTTAGGTAACTTGTTCAAGGTCATACAGCTAGGATGTGGCAAAGCTGACCTTCGAACCTGTATCATCCTGACCCAAGGATTCATGCCTTTCCCGCATGAGGAACACTGCTTCCTATTTTGCATATAAGTGAAATACGTTTGTATATCACTGCCCAAAATGCTCGTTGGATGATTTAGATATCAAGGAATAAGATTTTCACTGCAGTTATTTCTTTGAGAACCATTTGAGACTTTCTGCTTTGAAATTCAATTTAAGCAGACATTTCCTTGACTGAGCAAGGTAAAGCACAGTTTTCTTAGTATCATCATTGAGTTTTTGGGACTAATAATTTTGTGCAGCAGCATTATTACGGAAAGCAATATGGTGCTTAATGAATGGTGTTTACTTAAGTCATAAAAGAGAATTCATACGTGGAATATTTTTTAAACAATGTAGTTATATACTGAGTGATATTTCTTGTTTACTTCTTATAGGAAATAGCATATAATTTGAAATACATATAAAAGTTTTTATATTCATACATATATTTTTATTTCACTGAGCACATTAGCAAAAGTCATATTATTAAAGTAAAAAGTTGCTTGACAGCCAATTCTTTGTGATGAAAATTTTACCACATCTTTAGTAGCAGTGTTACTTATCGCTCTTAATGCTTTTGTTGTTTAAAGAAAGATTGTAGAAATTTTGCTGTTCACAAGCATGTAGCTTTACCCTATTTTTTCCGTCTTCCTTTGGGGGTGGGATATTGACCATAGTGAGGAAGTGTCAAGTGTCTCAAGAAATTGTATCCTAAAGTTTTTTAACACTAGAGAGTTGATATTTGAGTATGAATGTGTGTTCTTTTAAATATGGATTCATTGGAGGCACTGGTAGCTGATGAATTGATAGATGGATTAACATGAGCATTCCAGAATCAGAGAATTCCTGAACTGGAAGGGGCCATACAAATGAAGGACTCCTGTAGTGGCATTCTTAGTTAGGACATGAGTTCAGTGACTATCCAAGTCCAGATAGAACTGTGGTCCAAGGTAGTGCTGAAGTTACTGAGTCAGGGTCACAGCCTTTCCATCCAGGAAATGAGACATCGCAGTAGGAGGGGACTTTAAATTTCCTGGGATAGGAGAAGAAACAGTCATTTGGAAGTAATCTTAGGACATGAAGAAAACAGAAATTAGAAAAATAAAGCATCTTTCTTTCCTCTTATGAAGGTGAATGATGTAAAAATATTGATTACCAAATACAAATCTCATGTTACATATTAAAAAAAAAATTGGAACAAGGACTTCCCTGGTTGCTCAGTGCTTGGGGAGTCCAGCTTCTGGTGCAGGTGGTGTGGGTTTGATCCCGGGTTGGGGAACTAAGATGCCACATGCTGCAGGCCACCTGAGCCCATGTGACACAATGAGGGAGAAGCCTATATACCTCAATGAAAGATCCCACATGTCACAACTAAGATTTGATGCAGCCAAAAATAAATAAATAAATATGAAAAAAAGGGAAGATACCATAAAACAAATTAAAAAAGAATAAACCTATTTATAAATGTGTCTGTAAATGATTTTATTTACTTTCTGGATATAATATTTGAACATATTTATTTTAAAACAGTTATATATATGTATATTTGAATTTCTTTTTTTTTCTTAATATCTAGGATCTGTGAAGGTTTGAAAGGGCCAATGAGTATTCTCATCATTGAGGCATTCTATGGTGGGTCCCATAAACAGCTGGTGGATCTGCTTCAAGAAGAGTTAGAAGACTCTGTCCTTCATACCCTGCCTGCAAAGAAATGGCACTGGAAAGCAAGGACATCAGCTTTGTACTTCTCTCAGAATATTCCCACCAGTGAGCGTTACAGGTAATGAAAGCCCAGGCTGCGTCTCCAGCCTGTTTCAAACGCACCTGTTCTAAGGAGCCTGCGACTCTGTTGGCCTCTGTGAGATTTCCTCCAACCGTGTAATTGGTCAGTATGACTACAGTAGCTATTCCTGTAGAGACAGCAGAGCAGCATTGACATTCTGAGGACACCTGGCTGGTAGGAATGTGGCCTTGTTTAGACCCTACATGCCTCTTCTCATTTGTCTTGTCCTTTTACCACATGCACGTGTGGGTGTATGATGACATTTTTTTGGCCTGAGATGAGAGTTGATCTTGTGCATACTTTTTTTTTTTTTTTTTTTTACTTCCATGACCTCTCATGCCTCTTTGAGTTAGTATGCTGTGTTAGGGTGTCTGCTCTGTACTAGGAGCTAAGGTTGGAAAGATGGATATGACCAAGATGAATATGACTCTTACAGGCTTTTAAAGACTATTCAGTTAGAGATGGATATGCAAGTGCCATGAGAGTATGAAAAGGGGAGAAGTTGATTTCAACTGTGACAAGTTGGAGGTTGCTTTATAGAGTTGGCCAGCTTTGCTTACTCTGGGAGGATGAATAGATTTGGGGACACAGATCTCAGTTTTGAATTTTGCATCGTTAGGCAGTGGGAACTAGGGGGACCTATCAGAAAGTCTTGTGAGACACACGGAAAAGCTGAATGGGAGCTACTGATTCCATTTCAAGGAAACAAGTAGAATGAAATCCCCCTGGGACATCCCTATTGCCGTGTGTCTCCTGATGGTTAAGTAGTGGATGATTATCCTACTGTGGTTTACATATCCGATGTTCTTACCACTCTGGACCCTTCTGTGTAGGGCTACATTGATGTCGGCAGGAGTGAGGAGTGCCAGACTGATAATGAATGGAGTTCGAGACAGGTTGTTAGAGTGAGGGCACATTGCAAGCTGTATTGCCCACCTTGGCTTCAGTAGCCATGTCCATCTGCTGCTGCTTGAAGGGTGGAGCAGTGACAAGGGAGAGAGCAGCTTGAGATTTAAATGTAGGTTGCTGTTCTTACTAGTAATTTGGGGGATTTAGAAAATAGTCCATTTGGTGTATGAAAACCATGCATCACCTCTGAAAATTCAGATTGTCAGATGAAATAGCAGTGAACACTCAAGTCATGTTGCTTGGAATTTAAAGGTAAAAGCTGTTTGGGGGCATGTTGAGAATTTTGTATTTTTCTAATCTAAAGTGTATTTTTCCTTGCATAATTTAATGTTTTATATTCTGATGTCACCAAGTGAGTATTGTAGATTCACTAGTAGTATTAGAAATTTCATTGCATGTGTCGATAAAAAATCTTAAGGGCAATGACAAGCCTATTGCTGTGTTAAGATCTGACTGTTGATAGTTGCTTTCACATCTCATTTAATTGTGTTTTCGCAGTACCATTTGCATTATATTACTTAAGGTCAAGTGATCCTGTTGGTTTTATGGCACATTTTCATTTAACATTACCATTTGATATAATACATTCATACGTACCAAATGATATGATACATTTGTACAGTGATTTGAACATTGAAATGAACCATTTTTCTATCTGCTGTTAGATTTCATTTTGATTACGCAGTATTTCTGAATGGAATTATTGTATCACAAATATATGTGTGTGGATAGCATGCAGACAAACACTTCTGTGTGCATGGCTTCCCCACTCTGAAGTCTGAAGCATTTGAGGATGAACATCATATTGGTTTTTTGAAGCAGTCTTATTTGGCAGGTAGGTTTTTGGAATATAATAATGTGGAGTTTTACTTTCTGATAGCCATAAGCTCTAGGTCCTATCAGTGGTGTCTGTGGTCTTTCAAGCTCAGCCATTTAAGCTGAAGTTAATGGTACTTATTAACCTAATCAGACTTCACTTAAAGATATACCTCACTAGTCTAACTTACAGTTATATTTGACTAGGGTTAACTTACCTACTCTTTACCAAATAACCTTTTTGAACACTTTTAGAAAAATAGCAGCAGCTTGCAAACTTATACTAAGTTAAAAAAATATGCTCACTCAACCCTAGATTGAAGTGCAAGAATGACATTTTGTTATACCAGTTAAATCTGATCTCTCTAGAGACTTTTAAAGATATGAAATCTTCTTGATTTCTGTTTGTTTACTCTATTTGTACATTTGTCGAATGAAATCACCAAAATTCATAAAGATAAAATGAGTAAGTACCAATATTGCATACTAGGCAAAAACCACTCTTAACTAGTAGGAATGTATCTGATGAGAAAGACCTGGAATGTAGGTACACAGATTATTTTTTTTTAACATCTGTACATGTAGTCATTGTTTTTATAAGCTTGTTATCAGGGTAATATTTTATTAGTAGAAGAATAAATTGGCCAGCCTAATTAATCAGTTCGATTCTGCTTTATCTTGACGACAAAAGGAATACATCATGATTCACATTTAGACCTGTTTAATATTTATTACAGATTACAAAAGCTCCGTGGTTTATTTTTCTCAAGAGTAGTTTGGTAATTATTAGGTTATATTAAAGCTTTGCCTTCTGGAAACTTCACAGAATGCAGAAAAATGTTTCTGAGGATGGGCCTCAATTTCATGTTCTGAAATGTATGAGTCATTTGTCCCAGGATCAAGCATTTCTACTTTCTTAAAATATACCTAGAGTAGGCATGGAAGATATTTCATTCTTTTTTTCTTCTGCAGCATCTTTACTAAACTGAAAGAATCACTCTTAACTTAAAATCATATTTTGTTCACTCTGTGGTGCTTACCATTATATTTTAATTCATCTGAGGTATTGTAGCAGATACTGATCATTGCCCACTTAACTTCCCTTCTTCCTTGTTGACAGAATCAGTTTTCTTTGGGGTGGCTAAGTACCCAGCACCTGGGAGTGAAGTTTGACAGACCTAAGTCAGTCATGATGATCCCGTTCCCTGGCAGATTGTCCAGGCTTTCCTTTGAAGTTAGTGCTGGATTCTGGCAAGTTTTGATTTAAGTAGTTGACTTCTGGGGTTTCTTCCAACTAAGTTTTTTTTTTTTTCCCCTCATTTTATGTTTTTACTTATAAAAAGAGAGAGCCATCTCCCCTTCTCTGTGTTTGACTGCAGTTATGACCTCTACAACTGGGCGGTGACAACTGGAGGACAAAACACCAGGCCTGTCAGCAAAGTCGGAGGAAGGGCTGCGAGGCTATAGCTCCTTAGTCCTCTGAAAACCCTCTTTGTCTGAAACATGTAGACATATTTTGTAAAATGAAATACATTTCCTTTTAAGTTCATAGCGAGCACAGTGAGAGGAGATCTGCAGAGGGTTGTGGAAATTAGAGCGATCACCTGGCTTTGAAGCTGTGGTTGATTAGTTTTCATAAAGGGGACAGGTTAACTGAGTTGTTATTTGTTACATTCTTGAAATGAAATATTGGGCAGAGTTAACCTGAATTAGGAAGCTTTCCATGTCCTCTTATCGGAACCTCTCCAAGACAAGTGACCAAAAGTAAGGTGACAGACAATGTTATTAGATGCTATCTTTGGTACCAAGAAAGGAGGTTCTAAGAACAGAACAATGGAAGAGTGCCCTGGAGATGAATGAAGATAGTTGCCTGGGATCAGTGTAGCAGGGGCTGCCGGTGCCCCACCCGTACCCCTCCCTCCTTTCTCCTGCTGTGTGTGTGCCCTCGTCAGCTTCCTGCTGGCAGTCTCGTCAGCCCTTTGCCTGGAGAAGCAGCTGTGGGCAGCATGCCCCGAGCAACCCTCCATCGCCCCTCAGATGAAATCATTCTAAAGTGTGAACACTAGAGAAATCATTAACAAAGATTCTTCCAAAACCCTGTAAGTCAGGAAATAAAAGCATAATTCTAAATAATTCATGGGTCACAGAAGAAATTATCGTGGATACTAAAAAACAGAACTGAGTCATAGTGAACATACTGCCTGTCACAATGTGGGTTGCTTCTAAAGTGACAAAGCCACATCATCTTTACTAGATTTATTATTATTATTATTTTTAAAATTATGACATTCAGGAGTTTCTAAAGCTTATGGCCGAGGGAGAGTAGGGTCCCTCTTACTTGAATCTAGGCATAGTACTGGGAAGGAAAAATAAAAAGAGCAAAAAATAGTGAAATTGAAATCACACACACACACACACACACACACACACACACACACACACACACACACACACACGGCCCCTCTTACTTGAATCTAGGCATAGTACTGGGAAGGAAAAATAAAAAGAGCAAAAAATAGTGAAATTGAAATCACACACACACACACACACACACACACACACACACACACACGGGCTTCCCTTGTGGCTCAGTGGTAAATAATTCACCTGCCAAGCAGGAGATGTGGGTTTGACCTCTGGGTTGGGAAGATCCTCTGTATAAGGAAATGGCAACCCACTCCAGTGTTCCTGCCTGGGAAATCCCATTGACAGAGGAGCCCGGTGGGGTCACAAAAGTGTTGGATATGACTCAGTGACTAAACAACAACAACAAATATATATATATATATAAAATGGAGATGAAAAATCTTTCCAGGTTCAAGGGTTGGGAGTAGAGAAAGGAAAAATCATAATGATAATCAACACCAGTTAGGACTTGTGTGGCTACAAGAAACAGAAAACCTACAGAACTGAGCACTTGATTTCAAGTAACCCAAGTCTGAAAGAGGCAGAGTAGCACTGGTATAAACTGACCTGCATGGGGACCCAGTTCCTGTCTGTTAATGGGGAGATTTTTTAGTTAATGCAACAATATCTTTAATGATTATAATTCCATTCAGGTTTTCCATTTCATTTTGAGTAAGGTGTAAGTTATGCTTTTCTAAGAAATTATCCACTTTGTCTAATTTTTCAAATGTATTAACTATTAGGAGAATTTTCTCATTTTTTGGAGCACATCTCTCTAGTTTTTAGCCGTAGAAGTCACTCATTATTTGAATTTTCCTGTCGTGAGGTTTTCCTTTTTTAAAATCATAGGGTAGACTCATGAAGACAGATACCATTCTGGTTTGGGATGCTCAATACCTGCCATTCCCAGATTATTCTCAAACTGCTATACTGTGAAGTTCTCCACTTGGTTTATAAACTTGGCGGGAGGTAGCATTCCAGTACTGCCCAGCTCACTGTCCTTATATCATTATCAGTTGCATGCACTTCTTGGGGTTAGGATGATGTTCTGACACTGTGTAAATAAATAACAGTGACAGTAGGTGTGATACAGCATCCCGTAGTCTGACCCATATGTGACTCTTCCATTTTATGAGAACTCGCTGAGAGTTTTCCCCACCACTGTTGCCCAGCCAGCCAGCTTTCATATCCTGTAATGCCTAACTGTAGGATTCTCTCTTTTTTTTTTTCTACCTGTCTACTCTTATGTCCAAGCAGTGCACACAGCAGCTTTCTAGTATTTGTATGGCACTTAGGGCTTTGTTCACAATATCTCATTTCAGTGAACTTTCCTCTGATTGACAGTATAAAACCATCTGGACTTGATGTTGAAAATATAACTGACCCAGTGCTACAAAAATAGTGTAATACTGAAAGCCAAATAACTGACCATTCAGTCAGTCTCTTGTTTCACTATTTTTCTCTGGCTTCCCCCTCCTCTCTCTCTCTTGTTTTCAAAGCCATGCACACATACATGAATGACTAACAGTTAAATTACTCTAGCACACTTTCACTGCAAAACTGGAAATTAACCATATTACATGCATCCTAAAGGAGAGTTTCCAGACTGTATCTTTTCTGCTTTTCTTTGTGTTTCTTCTTCAGTGCTGTCAAGAAGTAAAATATTCCAGTAGAAGGGGAAAAAAGTTTTCTTTTTATGCAGTTTGTAGTTTATTTTCACCATTGACTGCTAATTCAAAAGTGTTTGTATAGTTAGTAGCATGCACTGTGAACCCACTGTCTCCAAAGAGTTAAGCACAACAGTGCAACTTCAAGTGCATGTTTTTAATACTCCTTCTAGCATATTTTAAAGATAAAATAAAATTTCACATTTAAGATTCTATACAGCCCCCAGGTAACAGTGCATCTTTATGTACAATATTATTTTAAACAGACTCTGTATCTTAAAGACCTGTGGGGTAAATCTTTCATATATTTAATCTTTTGAAATTTGACAACTGTATTTTAAATACGTGTAAATCTATTGCTGATTCATGTCAATGTATGACAAAACCCACTGAAAAAATAAATAAAAAAAAATAAAATAAAAGACAAACTAGATGTTTTATTCCAGTTTTACAAAGGAGAGAAAATCATTATTTTTAATGAAGGAAATGGAAAGGGCAAAAAAAAAAAAAAATCCCTAAACATCCTTAAATGGATGAAAAATCACACTTGTTTAAAAATGCTTTGGCTGTAGAGTGAGGACCTTCATAATTTTGCTTTTAGAAGTAACAGGCTTATTTTTTATGTAATAATTGAAACTGTGAATCGAATCTTAGAATGCTTCTAATCTAGTTGTTTTTACTTATTTTCATTGTACTTCCACTCCTGACATTTGTTTATTGCAGAAGGCATTTCTGCTTTATTGAGGTCTTAGTCAATGAAATATGTTTGCGTTGGGAGCTGTATAGGGTGTGCACAGAGCTGGCTGGCTGATGTCCTGAAGTGGTGCTGCAGCTGTTCTGGTGCCCTTCCCTTCTCCTAAGCCTCCCCTCTGAGGAAGGCTTTCATGCTCACTGATTTCCTTGGAGAAGGGGATGACAGAGGATGGGATGGTTGGATGGCATCATCATCTCAATGGACATGAGTTTGAGCAAACTCCGGGAGGTAGTGAAGAACAGGGAAGCCAGGCATGCTACAGTGCATGGGGTCGCAAAGAGTTGGACACAACTGAGTGACTGAAGAACAGCAAGCCACCTTTGGACACATTGTCCTGTTTGGTAAATGACCAAGTCTTCTCCATCTTTCCTTAGTTTATACTTTGTGGTTCTTTCACATGATGGACCTGCCAGCCTCCTGACCAGCCAGCCCACAAGGATAACTGCAGGCAGAAAGCAGGAGGCCTTGTGCTCACAAAAGTGCTGCGTGTCTCTTTCATTATCCTGTCTTTCTAAAGAACATAATCCTCTATTTTTGTAAAAATTTTTTCTTGTAAACAGTCTTTCCTGTGTTTCTCCTTGCTCACTGTCTCATGCTAATCATCACAACTTAATACTCCTTTATAGGAGAAATTCCTGTGATTGAATATAAGTAGTTGGGAGAAGGCTGGGGGTAGGATGGTTTGCCCAAAATTTCCCCCAGACTGGTTTTCTTTTGGCTCTTTTCTAAGCTTTTTTTCATTTTACCTCCTTCATCAGCATGTATTAAGAACTTATATTAATGCGTATATGTGGAATCTCGAAAAGTGGTACAGATGAACCTATTTGCAGGATAGTGATAGAGACACAGATGCCTAGTATGGACATGTAAACATGGGGGGCGAGGCGAAGAGGAGGGTGGAACAGATTGGGAATGTAGCACTGACATATATACACACCGTGCAGAAAATAGACCGCTAGTGGGAAGCTGCTCTATGGTGCAGGGAGCCCAGCTCGGTGCTCTGTGATGACCTAGCGGGGTCGGTTAGGGGCGGATGGTAAACAAGGTCCAAGAAGGTGGCGATATATGTATACATGTAGCTGGTTCACTTTGTTGTACGGCAGAAACTTAACACAACATTGTAAAGCAAGTATCCTTTATTTAAAAAAAGAAAAAGAGCCAGTGCCTAAGCTAACACTGCTGATGGAAAGGCAGGTTTGACAAATGGGGACACACAGCGCTGATACTTAGCATTTAGTAAACTCTGTTGATCGAAAGACAGTTTAGTGCCTGTATATCCAGTTGCTATACTAGGAGCTTGTATTAAATAATCCCAAATTAAAAACCGTCAGTGACTTCCTCTTGCATATATAAGAGTCCAGACTATACCCAGGACTCATAGGGCCCTGCTTCCCTCTGCAACCTCATCTCTCAGCCCCGGCAACTCACTGATCTGCTGTTGTAGTGACACTGGCCTGTCCTCTCATTTGCAAACAGCAAACTCTCTCCTGCCTCAGGTCCTGCTGCTCCTTGCCGGGTCCCGCAGCTGGTTACGCTAACTCATGCCTGCTCTCCACACCTTGACCTACCTTTTCCATCCTTCCCCTTCTCGGAGAGGCCTTGCCTGATCACCTGTCTCTACTTCAGCATCCTTTCTTTCCTCTCCACTCTGCAATTACATTGCATATGATTTGTAATTATTTTCTTTGTTTGATTTTTTTCTTTGTTCTGTAAGTCCCATGACGACAAGGGTCATAGTTGTCTTGTTTACCACTTTTATCCCCAGTATTTAATATGCTTCCTAGCAGATAGTAGCTGTTGAGTAAATACGGTTGAATGAATGCTTTCATATCTCTGGTTTTGAAAATACAAATAAAGTATAGTTGTAATAGGCTTTGCTAATTTGCTGTTTTTTTTCTTTTTTTCCCTCAGCACTACTAGAATCCTGTTGGCTTTGCTAATTTGCTTTGTTTTTTTTTTTTTCCCTCTGTCCTCAGCACTACTAGAATCCTGTGTCCAGGGATATCATCTCTTCTACACAGAAACTGCTTAGAAACATTTAAGAGCCTGTGTGTTAAGGGCCTCAGTATTATGGGATTAAACTAAAGAATTCCTTATACACTTACTCACTTATTTTTATGGGCTGTATTAATCATACTATGAAATCAGTCATCATTCATTATGTAAATTTTGGTAATAAAAAATACAATTTTCTGGAATTTCCCCTGTATAAAAATGTTTCTGGAAAAAAAAAATGTTTCTTAGTTCAGGAAAGTTTATAGAATCTAGAATATGTATGAGATATTTTATAAAATTTCACATTATTGTACTTAAGGCTTTTTAATTTTGTTAGTGGCCACCCATGAAGAGTGGGCTTTTAATTTATGGTATGGAACCTATAAGATAAATGAGAGATTAGAATTTGGCCCAAAGAAGTATTTATCTTGGCCACCCAATTATTTAAGCATTTTTAATTTTTACTGCTTTTAAGACAGACAGACATTCTTTGTTTTGGTCACAAATACAACTATTTACCGTTGCTTTATACTGGCTTATTTCTAGATTTATGTTACTTAACTGGCCCATTTAGGCCTTTGTGTTTGTGTCTCTGGTTTAGACTCTGTCCAAGAATGCATCTTCAGATAATCTTAAATAAAACATATTTACATGCACATATACATGAAAGTGTTTATTAAAAGAACATAAATCACTCATGTTGGAAAGAAATAATACAATACAGTAGGATAATCAGCGCTTCTGGGTTCTAATCCCAACTCTGCCATCAATTAATTGTTTGACCTTGGAAAAGTAATTTTTTTAACCTTAAAGTCTTATTTTTTTTTCATCTGTAATTAAAGATTTTAGTTTCTTCTATTGAGTTCTATGATATTATAAATAAGGCATTAAAATCAAGATCAAGATTTAAGGAATACTAAGACAAAGACAAATTTATTCTCTCATTCAGCTTTGTTATCAACCACTGCTTTATTTAATACAGAAATTATTTTCTGTCTTGCTTGTATATCTTCTTGAACATTTTACTTTTATTTTTAGAATTAAGAGGCTTAAGCAATAAGTCTTTCCAGTAGTGCTTATATCTTTTAAGTTGTTCTGATATAACTTATTAGTTGTTTGGATATTCTGTTCCAGCCTCAGGATTTCATGATTATATTTGCTTTTTCAAAGAGAATGTGGCTAACCTTTGTGTTAGCTATATGTCTCTACAGGACATAGAACATAATACAGGTACACTAAATACCGAAGATGTTACTATAGACCTTACACAGAACAATCAGGACAGCAGAGATGGTAGTGTTCACTAAATAAGTACAGTGGAGGGAGTTTAATTCTCATTCTGGAAATTCTGAGGTAGACCTGAGAAGATGTTAGAGATTTTAACAGATGGAGGTAAAATGGATGAGTGCTATAGGAGGAGGAAGTGCTGTGAACAAAGATATTAGTGTAGGAAAATTGGGAAATGCTTGGAAATCTATAAAATCTTGGTTTAACATAAACATGTTCTGAGCTAGGAAAATTGTGGGACATCAGATTGGGAGGATAAGGCAGATTTTGTCTAGTTCATGAACATCATTGAATTCAAGGTTAAGAATTTAGGGAGCTTTTGCTTTAGGTTATGAGTATCCCTTGAAGGGGCTTCCCAGGGGGCACTAGTGGTAAAAAACCCACCTGCTAATGCAGGAGATGTAAGAGATGTGGGATGGATTTATAGGTCAGGAATATCCCCTGGAGGAGGGCACGGCAACCCACTCCAGTATTCTTGCCTGGAGAATCCCATGGACGGAGGAGCCTGGCAGGCTGTAGTCGCAAAGGGTCACAAAGAGTCGGACACCATTAAAGCGACTTAGCCTGCACGCATCCATCCTCTGAAGGCTGTCTTACTCAGGACCCTGTTAGTTGCACATAATACACCCCAATTCAAAATCACTTAAACATAAGGGAAAAAGTATTGGCTCATGTCACTGAAAGTCCAGAGTGACTCCAGGCAAAGCTGGATCCAGTGATTCAGTAGGCCTCTTGTTTTCTTGACTCTCCTTTCCTCTGGTGTGGCTCTCTCCAAGTGGATCTTTCCCAGAGCTGATCTTATATCTCACCTGCTTAGTTACCCTATCGGAAGGAGTGTACCTCTCTTTTGACAGTTGTAACCAAAGTCCCAGATTGAGTGGAAGGACTTTTTTTTTTTTAATTGTGTGGTCTTTGAATTTGTTACTGTGACAAAGAACGTCTAATGTCATGATTGGCCAGACCCCGGGTCACATGGCCACTATGGGGTTGACCTCCTCCAGGCCTTGGGAACTGAGTTCAAGAGACCAACAGGACATTGCACCGCTGCTGTTTTAGGAGGAGGAGGCGGTGCTTCGCGGGTAAGTCACAGTGAGCGCCGCAGTCAGACACGGAGTGAGGTCAGGAGAACCGTGCGCAGGACAGTTATTACAGCAGGATGGGATGGGGACCGTGGGTGAGGGTGGGGATGGCTACTGGGTTCTTAACATCTAATGTCGAAGTCGATTCTGAATGAGAATAACGGTAGTGGGGATGGTAAGGGTGAAGGAAAGACTATGCATGAAATTTATATTTGCATTTCACTAGTTTTAAAATTTGTCTAGAAACGGAATTGAAATTTACCCTTATCCTATCTATGAAAAAAAATTTTTGTATACAAATTAATTTAGGTAAAATCACAGAGAGCACAGATTACTTTATTAGTTATAATTATTTTTAAAATAGCTATGCTAGTTGTAAATCATTCATATTTACCCATTAAACTGAATCAGTGGGTTTCCTTTAGCAGCATTTTAAGTTATTCCACGTACTTCAATGCAACAAAATTTACGTTTCTTTAAAGAATTAATGTAACACTTGATGAAATTTAGAACATATTGTGTATATATACATACATGTATGTGTGTGTGTGTGTATGTATCTCTCTCTCACACACACACACACACACACACACACAATCAATAAGAGATTCACTACTTGGTATTAACTTCTCTAACTTATCACCCACTCCCCTCAAAAAAGGGAAAAGTCAGGTATTAAGTGTATCTATGGAGAAGGAAATGGCAACCCACTCCAGTATTCTTCCCTGGAGAATCCCATGGATGGAGGAGCCTGGTGGGCTACAGTCCACAGGGTTGAAAAGAGTCAGACACTACTGAATGACTTCACTTTCACTTTCAAATGCTGAATCCCAAAGTGGAAATGAATGAGTGAAGCTTGTGGTTGTCACTCAACTTGCACTCAGTTTAGGAAAGCCAGTGTCTTCCTCAGTGGTCTGGATT
Organism: Dama dama; assembly: GCF_033118175.1. Lineage (NCBI taxonomy): Eukaryota > Metazoa > Chordata > Mammalia > Artiodactyla > Cervidae > Dama > Dama dama. The sequence continues at coordinate 54,045,447 of NC_083713.1, forward strand.
GGCAAGGCGTCTGTTTGAAGAACACACACTGTGGGCCAGACACAAATGATAGAAAGGTGAATAAGGCAGTATGCTTTAGGAATGGAATTTCTTCTCTTGGATATAGTTCTATTCCTTGTACTTATTTATTTTCTCCTGTACTCTTTGGACAGTGTTCACTTGAATCAGCCTTTCTAAAGCTGTCAGATACTAATATGTTTCTAGGAAATTTGCACACGTGGTAATCTATCTTTACTACAATAGTAGACTGAAAATACAGGGGATTTTTAGCCCATAGTCTGTTTTTCTGTGTATTGAGATATTTACTTGTATACAAACTGTTTTGGTGATTTTCAGAAAATGAAAGTGGCTAAGAATGTGAGCTAGTTTTTTTGTCATTGGTTTTTTGTTTTGACTCCATCATAACCTTAAATAAAATGAAAACTTTTTTCATGAAGTCCAATTATATTAAATGCAGATATTATTTGTATATGGTGCGTGTCCGTGTATGTGTGTACCATTTGTATTGTAGAGTTTCTCATTCGGATTTAGTGATTCTTAGCTTTTAGTTTGTGACATTGCTAAATGTCTTCATTTTTCTCAAAGGGGACTTTTAAAAGGTTTTAAAACAAAAAAGCATCAATTCATTTTTATTGAAAAAATACTTCTCCATAAAATTTTATAAGAAGATTGTTGCCAGGAATTTAAGCAATAGCTTAGTGCTGTTATCACAAAGGTTTGGGAATCCTTGACTCTTGCAACAGGTAGAAATGAAGAGTTTAACTCAGGGGCTCATAAAAAATGATTAGGGGAACTATGTAATCATTTTAGTAGCAGTATTATTATTTTTTCCAAGTATTTAAAAATATTTAATGACATTCATATTTTATTTGCAGTACTTTTTGGAAAATGTAAAAGAAGTAGAGGTTAAAAATTGAGATTGTGCTCTGAAATTTGAGTATTGAATATATGAGTAGAGGAAATGGCAACCCACTCCACTGGAGAATTCCACAGACAGAGGAGTTCATGGGGTTGCGAAGAGTCAGACACAATTGAGTGACTGACACTTTCATTTTATGTAAGTAATCATTTTTTTGGGGGGGGGGGTCTGATTTTGTTATTTAGAATTGGGAGTAGAAAAAAAGAAGACACACATATACATACACACAAGAAGAAGAAACAGTGGCAGTTTTAGATTTGAGGTACCTGAAAAGCATTCAGTCTTGTGGAAACATGATCTTAATTTTTGCCTTCTTTCAGTCAGTTTTATTTTAGATAAAATGCTGGCAGATGGTAGTGATCCACTTGAACAGTGTTGAGTTTTCTTTATTTTTTTTTTTCCCATGGAAAAAAGCTCCCAGAAAACTTTTGTTCTTTTAATATGTTCAACATGCATATACTTTACATGTATTAACTAGTATTAAAAATGCAGTTTCTAATTAGATGTCTAAATCTGAGAGGAGTTGTGGTGAATACCAGCCCCTTAGAATTACTGAAAAAGGAAGTTTTGATAAACAGGGTTTTCATTTTGGCTGTTGCATCCTTCAGCTTGCTTTGGCCCCAGAAACAAAGGAATTTGCATTATCAGCATTTAAAAAACTGTCATGTTTTAGGATTTCTAATGCATATTGCCATTGTTGATGATAAACCCTTAAGATATTGATTATATCAAAACTTGGAGAATTCATGACATTTACATTCTGTTATGACCACAGCAAAAAAGTTAGTACTTCAGTTATTATGGATTTTTAGTCTTTAGAAGAGCATCAGTAGTTACAGACTTGGTATGTCTTAGGTTTTAGAGAGATTATAGGAAATCTCTAAAGTAATATCACAACTTGGTTTTGTTTGGTATTTTTGTTTTACATTTTAAAATGTGGGGGATGATGGGGAAATCCCTTCTTTCCGAATTTATCTATATGAGTCACCTGAAGCCTTCCCTCTAATAGAGTTTAATGAAATAGTGCTATTTGAATCAGTATTTCCACATTTGCAATTCAGAATATTCAGTTTGAAATCATCAGCATTCATTTTCATTTCTGTTTTGCTTTTCAGTTTGCCGTACAATTTTTTTTTTTTTTCAGCTGCTAAGCATACCAAACCAAGAATGACTTCTTTTTTCATAGACATGGAGCGTCAATTGTTCTCTCACCTATTTTGTCTTGCTGACTAATGTGGTATTTGTTCGCAGCTCCAAACCACAGATTAGACGCTTAGATATTGACTAATGTTGACTTACAAATATTAGCCACACAATGTGAATTCCTTCAGTGCTTGGGCATTCCTAGGAATGTTTGGTGGGTTTTGAGTTTTTGTTTGTACCTGTTAGATGAATTATTATGTAGTAGCTGTGAGGGACTTGGGGAGAACGCTGGACTCTTAGAAGTCAGAGGAGCTGAATTCAAGACGCAGTTCAGCCATGTAGCTGTCGACAGGCAGATTCATTGTCCTTCTGTGTCTTCATCTGCAAGACAGTGAAAAGAAAAAATAATACCTGTCCATTTATCTTCAGGGTTTGTTATGAGGATCAAGTGAGATAATAATGCTCAAAGAATATTTTGTAAACTTGAAGATGCTACTGTGAAATTAGAATTTGTGCTGTTCTTCTGTGTAACTCATTTGTTCTGAAATTTTTATTTTTAGATTATTAATCTCTAGCCTTTATTTCTTTTAAAATGTAAGTAGAAGAGATGGCATGAAATTAACACTTTAATTTAAAAAAATTATGTTTCAAGAATGTTTGGCCCACAGCTACAATACGCTGCTACGTTTGTTCATCAGTACAGATGGTTCATAGTGATTGGGGGAAATGATAGTATGGATATTATTCAGATATTTTTGGTTTCTATTTAATTTATTTCAGTTGTGGCATCAATTTTCAATTATAACTGAGCCAGCAGCAATCAACTAAATGTTATAGTGGGTGTGTCTGTGCTCAGTTACTTCAGACATGTCCGACTCCTTAAGACCCTATAGACTGTGGCTTGCCAGGCTCCTCTGTCCGTGGGATCCTCTAGGCAAGCATACTGGAGTGGGTTGCGGTGCCCTCCTCCAGAGGATCTTCCCGACCTGTGGATTGAATCCATGTCTCTTAAGTCTCCTGCATTGGCAGTTGGGTTCTTTACCACTATTGCCACATCGGAAGCCCATTATAGTGGGTTGTTATTGTTGTTGAGTCGCTCAGTCACGTCCGACTCTGCAACATCATGGGCTGCAGCACACCAGGCTTCCCTGTCCTTCCCTATCTCCTGGAGTTTGTTCAAACTCATGTCCATTGAGTGGGTGATGCTATCCAACCATCTCATCCTCTGTTGCCCTCTTCTCCTCCTGCCCTCAATCTTTCCCAGCATCAGGGTCTTTTCCAATGAGTCAGTTCTTCACATCAGGTGGCCAAAATGTTGGAGCTTGAGCTTCAGCATCAGTCCTTCTAATGAATATTCAGGTTTGATTTCCTTTAGGATTGACAGGTTTGATCTCTTTGTTGTCCAAGGAACTCTCAAGAGTCTTCTTTAGCACCATAGTTTGAAAGCATCAATTCTAATGAATTGAAATAGTGGTCATACTTATATTTCTATAATTAGAAAAAGTGAACTAGTACTTCATTGTTTATTCATTTTTTTCAGCTAACATTTGTTTAATAATTCTTATTTTGTAGGTATTTTCCAAGGTACTTGATTAATTGAACATATGTAAAAAAATTCTGTGTTCATGACAAAGGTAAAATGGAAGGTGTCTAAATTGCACCCTTGTCTAGTAAAGACTTTAAAAGAGGAAGAAGGTGTACATTTGTCTCATGGTTCTAAATATTTGACAATATCTGTTTTTTTTTTTTATTTAAAGAAAAGCAGCTTTTCATACCTATGAAAAAAGGACTGTAATTTTGTAACACAAAGTAGTTTTTTCACACATACAGTATCAACTGTTTGTTTAAACCTCAAAGAATTATGTGAATGTCTGAGCATGCAGAAATTTCACATTAATTTTAATAAAAGAATAACAGCTGAATATCCTAACTGCCAAAAAATATTTGTTAAATGGAAATAAATGTTCTTATATGTTTATTTCAAGTTGATATGAATTTTAGTAAACATAACAAGTTTCTTATTCACAATAGAAATGGCCATTTTAGGTCAGCTGTGTCACTGGCCACCATATTAGTGCAGATCATTTAGCTGGAGTATATCTTTAAAACTTACTATAAATGTGCTTGAAAGCTTTTTATTAGTAGGAAAAAATTTTGAATAGACCTTGTGTATATTAGTTTTGCTTTTTTCCCACCCTGTAGAAGTAGACTCTCCTTATTTCTTTCAATATACTTTTACCTTTGCTAATTGGAGCTGAAAGTAAAATATGACTGCAGGTGAGTTGGAGAAATCAGTTTGCCGAGCTTATTGCAGAGAAAGTGACCTAACCTGCTTATTTGACTTCCTTTGTTCTTTTAGACATTGTACTTGAATTATTTCTTATACCTGGTAAGTGTTAGTTGTTGAGTTGCTCACTCATGTCCGACTCTTTGCGATCCCATGGACTGCAGCATGCCAGGCTTCCCTGTCCTTCATCGTCTCCCAGAGCTTGTGCAAACTCATGTCCATTGAGTCGGTGAAGCCATCCACCATCTCGTCCTCTGTCGTCCCCTTCTCTTCTTGCCTTCAATCCTTCCCAGCATCAGGGTCTTTTCTAATGAGTCAGATCTTCACATCAGGTGGCCAAAGTATTGGAGCTTCAGTGTCAGCATCCATCCTTCCAATGAATATTCAGGACTGGTTTCCTTTAGAGTTGACTGGTTTGATCTCCTTGCAGTCCAAGGGACTCTCAAGAGTCTTCTGCAATACCACAGTTCAAAAGCATCAATTATTTGGTGCTCAATCTTCTTTATGGTTCAACTCTCACATCTACACATGACTTATGAAAAGACCATAGCTTGGACCATACAGACCTTTGTCATCACAGAGACCTTTTTCTCTGCTTTTTAATATGTGGTCCAGGTTGATCATAGCTTTTCTTCCAAGGAGCAAATGTCTTTTAATTTCATGGCTGTAGTCATCATCTGCAGTGATTTGGGAGCCCAAGAAAATAGTCTGTCACTGTTTCCATTGTTTCCCCATCTATTTGCCATGAAATGATTTGACTAGATGCCTTGATCTTAGTTTTTTGAATGTTTAGTTTTATGCCAGCTTTTTCACTCTTTTTTCACTTTCATCAGGAGGCTTTTTAGTTCCTCTTGGCTTTCTGCCATAATGGTTTTGTCATCTGCGTAGCTGAGGTTATTGATATTTCTCCCAGCAATCCTGATTGCAGCTTGTGCTTCATCCAGCCTGGCATTTCGCATGATGTACTCTGCATATAAGTTAAATAAGCAGGGTGACAATAGGCAGCTTTGATGTGTGCTGTGCTTAATCATTCAGTCATATCCAACTCTTTGTGACCCCATGGACTGCAGCCTGCCAGGCTCCTCTGTCCATGGGATTCTCCAGGCAAGAATACTTGAGTGGGTTGCCATGCCCTCCTCTATGGGATCTTCCCAACCCAGGGATTGAACTCAGGTCTTCTGCATTGCAGGCAGATTCTTTACCATCTGAGCCACCAGGGAAACCCAAGGATACTGGAATGGGTAGCCTATCCCTTCTCAGGGGATCTTCCTGACCCAGGAATTGAACTGGGATTTCATGCATTGCAGTTGGATCCTTTACCAGCTGAGCTCCCAGGGATGGTTGAAGTACAAGCGGGAGTCAAGATTGCCGGGAGAAATACCAACAACCTCAGATATGCAGATGACACCACCCTTATGGCCTTGGCTTACTCCTTTCCCACTTTTGAACCAATCCATTGTTCCATGTCCAGTTCTACCTGTTGATTCTTGACCTGTACACAGGTTTCGCAGGAGGCAGGTAAGGTGGTCTGGTATTCTCAGCTCTTTAAGAATTTTCCACAGTTTGTCATGATCCACACAGTCAAAGGTTTTAATGTAGTCAATGAAGCAGAAGTAGATGTTTTTCTGAGATTCTCTTGCTTTTTCTATGATCCATTGGACGTTGGCAATTTGACCTCTAGTTCCTCTGCCTTTTCTAAATCCAGCTTGAACATCTGGAATTTCTCAGTTCATGTGCTGTTGTAGCCTAGCTTGGAGAATTTGGAACATTACTTTGCTAGTATGTGAAATCAGTGCAATTGTGAAATAGTTTGAACATTGTTTAGTACTGTCTTTCTTTGGGCTTGAAAACTGACTTTTTCCATTCCTTTGGCCACTGCTGACCTTCCCAAATTTGCTGGCATATTGAGTGCAGCGCTTTCACAGCATCATCTTTTAGGCTTTGAAATAGCTCAGCTGGAATTCCATCACTTCCACTAGCTTTATTCGTCATGATGCTTTATAAGGCCCAGTTGACTTCACTCTCCAGGTTTTCTGTCTCCAGGTGAGTGATCACACCATCATGGTTATCTGGGTCATGAAGATCTTTTTATATAGTTCTTCTTTGTATTCTTGTCACCTCATCTTAATATCTTCTGCTTCTGTTAGATCCATACCATTTCTGTCCTTTATTGTGCCCATCTTTGCATGAAATATTCCCTTGGTATCTCTAATTTTCTTGAAGAGAACTCTAGTCTTTACCATTCTATCGTTTTCTTTTATTTCTTTGTATTGATCACTTAGGAAGGCTTTCTTATCTCTTCTTGATATTCTTTGGGACTCTGCATTCAGATAGGTATATCTTTCCTTCTCCTTTGCTTTTTGCTTCTTTTCTTTTGTCAGCTATTTGTAAGGCCTCCTCAGACAACCATTTTGACTTTTTGCATTTCTTTTTCTTGGGGCTCGTTTTGATGACCACCTCCTGTACACTGTTACACATCTCTGTACATAGTTCTTCAGACACTATGTCTATCAGATCTAATCCTTTGGATCTTTTTGTTACTTCCACTGTATAATCATAAGGGATTTGATTTAGATCATACCTGAATAGCCTAGTGATTTTCTGTCCCTTCTTCAACTTAAGTCTGAATTTGGCAATAAGGAGTTCATGATCTGAGCCACAGTCACCTTGCAGTTTTATTTTTGCTGACCATTTAGAGCTTCTCCATCTTGGGCTGCAAAGGATATAATAAATCTGATTTTGGTATTGAGCATCTGGTGAGATCCATGTGTATAGTCATCTCTTATGTTGTTTGAAGAGGGTATTTGCTATGACCGGTGCGTTCTCTTGGCAAAACTGTTAGCCTTTGCTCTGCTTTATTTTGTACTCCAAGGCCAAACTTGCCTGTTACTTCAGGTACTCTCGACTTCCTACTTTTGCATTCCAGTCCCTTATGATAAAAAGAACTTCTTTTTGTGGTGTTAGCTCTAGAAGGTCTTGTAGGTCTTCAGCTTCTTTGGCATTAGTGGTTGGAACATAGACTTGGATTATTGTGGTAATGAATGGTTTATCTTGGAAACGAACAGAAATCATTCTTCTGCAGAGAGATTGCACCCAAGTACTGCATTTCCAAGGCAGAGTAATGCACCCAAGTATTAGCCAGAGATTGCACCCAAATACTGTGTTTTGGACTCTTTTGTTAAAGAATTAAGTAAAACTAATAGACACCAACTACTGACAATCCTGTTCTCAACTTACCCTCTTATAGACAATTCAATATCTTCTTTCATCCATTTCTTTTGCTCTTCATTTTCGATATTTTACATAGTGGTTCACTAAGTAACAAACAATTCTGAATAGCTATTAATAATTTTTTTTATTGCTTGTCACTGCTAAATGGTGGTACCTATTCCTTGACACTTGGACAGTATTAGTAATGGTGAGGAAGTGGTCATTCTGTGAGTGGATGAGAGGAAAAAGAAAAATGTTTAAAGTAACAGATGAATAACTCATGGATTTTTGAGCAACTGAGATTCAAATGCAAATACACAAGATATATTTTAGGGTTCTTTTGGTGTCTTATGATATTTAATATTGCCTTTTTTTTGAACTTTTATAAGCAAATGATCATCATAAATTTTCCCAGGAAATATTATTTCTAAGTTCCATGAGGATAGAGACACTGTCTTTTTTCACAGCTCTTCCCAAGGTCCAGTTCTTAGTGTTCAGTAAATATTTGTTGGATTAGTGAATAAATAATACTAAGAAATACCAATAAAATTCATAAGACATATACTCTTTGCTATGTGCAATTTTCTAATTGTATTTATTTATGGATTAGAGACACATAGGAAAACAATCCTCACTGATTTTCTAGCATATGATATTATTTAACAGTTGCTTGGGCTTTCCAGGTGGCTCATTGGTAAGGAATCCACTTGCTAAGGCTGGAGACGTGGGTTCCATCCCTGGGTAGGGAATATCACCTGGAGGAGGAAATGGCAACACACTGCAGTATTCTTGCCTGGAAAGTTCCATGGACAGAGGAGCCTGGCAGGCTACAGTCCATGGAGTTACAGAGTCAGACAAGACTGAGCCACTGAGCACACAGCACATTACTTGCCTCACAAAGTTAGACATCCTGGTTTCTTTTTCTTCTTTCTTTCTCTACCTATGATAGTGTCCTGCATGTAGTAGCTGCTTAATACTACATTTATATCCATACAGTGCTTTACTTTAGTAGAAATACTTCATGCTTGTTGGCGAAGGTGGCTGTTTTAGTGGTTTTCATTTTTCTCTCTTAGATTCTTTTTCAGGTAGCAGAAGATGAAGCTGTAATGAGTTTGAAGCACATGAGACAGAACTTAAAGTGATAAATAGGAGGTATAAGATGGAAATACTGAGGCTTTTCTTTTCCATGATACAGTGGCAAAATGCATAAAACGGTTACTGGTTTTTAGTTAATTGGCAAAAAACTTTAGTTTGGAGAATACAAATGCGATGAGAAAATAAGGTTTCACTAGACATGAACTTCCTATAAGTTGTTAAAACCCAGAACCTTTTTGGAAGTATACAGATTATGATGACAGAAAGGAAGAGTGGAGGAATAATAATGATTTACAATTGCTGGTGGTTTACCTGTTGACTTAGCAGTGATATCCATTTACATGGATTACTTTGTAGAAATAGTTCATTACTGTTTTTCAGGATAGTGTTGCTTGACTTTTGTAGCCCTTTTGAGCATTTTAAATCATTCCATAGAAGAACACCCTCCTAGCTCTTTTTGTATTTTAATTATTTATCATATTCCTTCCATGTCACTAAAAACTTTACTTGTACCACTGTTTTTTGGCAATGTCATCAATTTGACCATCCTCTTGTCCATTTCTCTCTGTTAAAATATCTTTATTGTTAAAGAAAACCCTGAATATCTTTCATTTCAATTCAATATACAATTGACTCTTAAACAACTTATGGTTACCCTCTCAACTTAAAAATATTAGTATAACTTGATAGTTGGCCCTCTGTATCTGCAGATACACATCTGAGGATTCAACTAACTGAGAATCAATTGAGTATTACTTATTTTGTACATATTTATTGAAAAAAAAATTCACTTATTGAATGGGCCCGTTTGGTTCAAACTTGTGTTGTTCAAGAGTCAACTGTTCTATTTCTGTGCTTTCTGCCTTTTATAAGCATCTGTTTACCACTTAATAGGAGTAAATTAGGATTGTTATCAGTGGCATTCTAATGTCAAATTTTTGTATCTTTTCTCCCCCTACTTCTCTGAGCCCTTTCTTGCTTTTGATTTCTATAAGCAATCTCTCTTTTTTGGCATTAACTTTGACCTCAGCTTGAAGGGCAGAAACCTTCTTGACCTCTTTTAGGTCACTGATTAGTTCTTATTTTGTAGCCTGATGTCATTTCTCCTTTCCACCACTTTAAATTATAGCTCTGTCCTGTGTCTTGTTGTAAACCTTTTTGTTTGACTGTCAGTTACTTTTCCAACAGATAATTCTTACTTATATGGTTAGTGAAGGATAGCCTGGTCCTTTCCTTGTGATAATACTATTCATCTTAAGCATAGTCTCCATTTGGTGAAGAGAACTTGCTTCCTAAAGGTGCATTGCTTTTTCTGTTTTTGATTTGTATGAGTGGTCGCATTACTGAAAAATTTAAACATATATAGAGAACTAAAGGGGCGTAGTTAATGAGCCTATTTACCCTTTAACAATTATAAATAATCCAATCTGGTTTTATCTAAAATCTGCTTCGCTCTTTCCTGTTCCATATTATATTGAAGCAAATTCTTGATGTTCTATTAGTAAATTACATATTTCACTGTTTACCTCTAAGTGATAAAAATCCCTCTTTTTTTGGGGGGCGGGTGTTGTACCTCATGGCATGTAGGATCTTTGTTCCCTGACCAGTGACCAGAAATAGAACCCTCACCCCCTGCAATGGAATTGTGGAGTCTTAATCACTGGACCACCAGGGAAGTCCCTATAATCTCTTAAAAATAAAACATAACTGTAGAGTGATACCATTATCACCTTAATAAATCCTAAGTAATTCCTCAATATCATAAAATGCTATATTTACCATACATAGGGTGCTATTATGTGCTAAGGAGGAGAAATATAAATCTCCCAGGACTCAGAGTATGCTCAGCATGCTGTGTACTAAATGACTGTCCAATAGAGGCTTCGTTTTGCCCAGAGAGCTGAAGTCTGGTGCTTCTTATTTGAGAAATGATTAATTGGTTTGATTTAGTGGCTCACTTAGTATCTTTAATGCTTTGTATTCACTTTTGTTCCTGCATCTTATAGGTTTTATTGCCTTGTATAAATAGTGCCCTCTGTGGTTATGAGACCAAAGCCTATGATGCCATGGGGGCAACCCTACCTGTAGATGGGCCCTGGACATCAGCATTTATATTTAAATATCCTGCAAGATTTTCTAAAGTAAAACCAGAGTTGAGAATGCTGGTCTAGGATATACTATCTGGGCTTAGTACAAATAATAGTATCTATTATACTTTATCTCCACCAGTTCAAGATTGTAAGTATAAATATAGCTCAGTAATTCTCTTAGCTTTGTTTCACTTGCTGGGTATTTCCTTTCTTTTTGTTTTGTTACTTTTAAGGGATAATTATAGTAGTATGAAACATTCTGTCCACATAAAAGCTTACTAAAGAGGTTAAATGTTTTTGCTAATTAAAGACAATGCTAATTGGACAGATCATTGTTTTGTATTAGTAATTTTAATTATTTTTTAATCAGAGCACAAGAATTTTTTTTTTAAGGAATGCTGCTATTTTATAATTTTGTTTTTCACTTTGTGAGCAATTTAAATAGTTAAATAATTTTTTTTTGAATAGTTGATTATGCTTGGTCTGTAGTTGAAACAAAGATAAGACATAATAACCCTTGGTCCATATCCACACCTTACCTATACCTAAATCATCTTCCTTTCCTTCTTTCTTTCTTTCTTCCTTCCTTTCTTCTTTTTTCCCTTCCTTTTTTCTTTCATGTCTCTGTGTTATGTGTGTATAATTATGATACTGAACATTTGCAAAAGTGTTCAGTAAAATGTCATTAATTTTCTTTTCACTTTTGCGTGGTAGATTAGTGTGTTTGTCAAATCTTACTTTCTAGGAAAGGAAACGGATATGTTCAGAAGTCAAATGGTTTGTCTATTTAAAAAAATCAAATTAGGAAATTAGAATTGGTTAAGATAGTAGCCTGTGGTTTATCCTGTTCAAAAGCACATTTTTCAGTGTCATGAATGCTTAATTTTTAAAAATATTAGGTGTTGCCAGTCTTTGGTTTCACTAAAATAACATATTCCTTGGAAATCTTTTAATAACTTTTTAAATTTGAGTGCACGCTTGGTAAGTCACTTCAGTCGTGTCTGATTCTTTGCGACCCTATGGACTGTAGCCCGTCAGGTTCATCTGTCCATGTCATTCTCCAAGCAAGGATACCGGAGTGGGTTGCCATTCCCTCCTCCAGGGAATCTTCCCAACCCAGGGATTGAACATTGCTCCTGCAACTCCTGCATTGCAGCCAGATTCCTTATCACTGAGCCACCAGGGGAAGCCTGAGTGGCTTATTTGAGTGACTATCTCTTATTATACTGATGTAACCAAGTGTAGTAGTTTCCCAAGGTTCTATAACCACACTGTTTATTCTGTCACAGTTCTTGTGGCTAGAAGTCCAAAATCAAGTGCTGCCAAGATTGTACTTCTCTGCAGGGTCTAGGGAAGAATCGTTCCTTGCCTTTGCCTAACTTCCAGTGAATCTCTACAGTGTTGGGCATTTTTGGCTTGTAGGTGCATCACTCTTGTCTTTGCCTCTGTTGTCACATGATTTTCTTTTCTGTGTGTATCTCTTTATGTCCTTTCCTCTTTTTAGAAGAACAGATGTCTTCTAAATAGTATAATATTATGGAAATCTGACCATACTAGACCATACTAGTCTAGTATGATCTTATCCTAACTTGAATACCAGGGGTTAGGACTTAAATAGATCTTTTTGGACAACACAGTTCAACCCATTATACCATCATCCTTGAATTCACTGTGTCATATGATGCCTATTACATTCTAGGCTTATTGTACATTTTTGTTAAATGAAGGACTGCTTGGTACCATCATGTAAATACAATAAGCCATAATAAAGTCATTCACTCTGGAACCATTGCAGTAAGAAATTATATAGTCCACTCCCTCCATGAAAAAGTGTGATGTATTATTTTCAGTTCATCAGTAAAAGCAACAGAAAGGTTTCAGTGACTTAACTATGGTCACATAGGTAGTTGTCCACAGGGTGCTATGGCATGCATGCTAAGTCATGTCAGTCCTGTCTGACTCTTTGCAACTCCATGGACTGTAGCCTACCAGGCTCCCCTGTCCATGGGGTACTCCAGGCAAGAATACTGGAGTGGGTTGCCATGCCCTCCTCCAGAGGATCTTCCTGACCCAGAAACTGAGCCTATGTCTCCTATGTCACCTGCATTGGCAGGTGAGTTCTTTTCTGCTGGAGCCACCTGGGAAGCCCTGGGTGCTATTGACAAAATGTTGATTATTTGCTTCCCATTTTAGAGTCTTTCATGATACTACTTAATTTTTTTCTTACTAATCAGTATTTTTCAATTTTAACACCTGACACTGAGATAATATGACAGATATTAACATAGTTAAGACTTCAAAGCTCTTCTAATCAACCTGCTGTCATTTTACAGTCGAGAAAAGAGAGGTCTGGAAAGGTTGAGTTGTCAAGAATGGTGAGTAGGTGATGGCATTTCTGGGTGGGTCCTGAGTGTTTAGTATTGAATTCTGTAATGTGAATCTAATGTGGCAAATTTGATAGCACCTAGAGGACACTGATGAAGATCAATAACAGGCTGGAAAATAAATCCTAGAAGAATTGGAAATAATTTAGAGGCAAAGGTAAGGGATGATTTAATGAATCAATAATGTTCTCTTGCTATTGAAGGCAAATGGAGAAAAACAGGCTCAAACAAGAGATGCAGATTCAGGTTTGTTTTCCAACTGGAAATGTGACAGTAAGATTGCTAAGAATTGTCATGGGGCATTTGAGGAGGAATGAACTCTGCCCTCTTCATTCAAAAGAAAATGAAAACAAAACCCACACAAATCCACTTAGCAGTTTGGAACCTTCAATTTTTTTCAAATCCAGTTATTTTCATACTTTGTTTCCTCACTGGATCTACTTCAGTGCTTCCTCCTCAGGCTGCAACTCTAAATTTATTCTAAAAGGAGAGATTTCTGCCCACTACCATCACAGTCTTTGAAATCTTGAACCTGTGGCTCATCAGTGCCTGGTTTTTATATCTGTTTCCTATGAAACAGGACATAAGGTAGATGGTGTCTCTTAAATCTCCCATCTTCAGATTTCCATAATATTCATACATCATAGTTTTGATAGATAGATCAAGGTTTGATTTCTTCAGTAGGATCCTTGATGCCTTCCAAGAGCTGAAAGCAGAAGGAGTCATTCAGTCCTCAAACCGAACTAGGGACTTCCCTTATAATGCAGTGGTTAAGACTGCACTTCCAGTGCAGGGGTTGAGGGCACCAAGATCCCACATGCCATGCAGCGCTGCCAAAATAAAAGTAAACAGAAAGGGTCCAGCTCCTTTTTTAAAAATCGAAATATAATTGCCTTACAATATTGTGTTAGTCTCTGCTATACGGCAACATGAATCAGCCATATGTGCACAGACATCCCCTTCCTCTCGAGTCTCTCCTCCCCACTGTGTCCCATCCCACACTTCTCGGTCATCACAGGGCACCAAACTGAGCTCCTTGTACTCTGTAGCGGCTTCTTGCTATAGCTATTTCACATATGGTCCACATGGTCGTGTACTTATGCCACTGTTACTCTCTCAGTTCATCCCACCCTCTCCTTCTCTCCCTGACCCAACTCCTCTTAAAAAAAAAAAAGCAACTAATAATAATGCAGTGGTATTGTGAAGATGAAATTAAACCAAATGAGCTAAAGTATGTAAGAAGCCTAACGTAGTGCCTGGCACAATGTGAGTGCCTCATAAATTGTAGAGTGTTTCTTTCTTTATTTTTTTTAGCACTGTACAGTTTTCTCACATACTGTAGCACCCCATCTTTCAAATGAAGCTCTGAAGTGGTCAGAAAGGGTAGTGATAGCGTCTTCCTTAAATATAAGAAAGTTAAGTTTCAGAGAGTGATTAGTTCAGTATCATATGGCTGTTTATGTATAGGTCTTTCTGATTCCATTAGCCTTTTTCCCCGTTATTTAAACTTCTAAATTCCTCATTCACTTATTTAAGCTTCTAGCTATAGTATAAGGGTTTAAGGGAGCCAGCACTTTAATGGAATTCTCGATGCTTTTAAGTCTGAATGCAAATGAAATAGCCTACTTAAAGGGCTTTGGAAAATAATTTAAAACACTAAACAAACATATAAAATCGAACATTTCTTTTAATTATTTTAAGTTATTGAGTTTATTCTCTTAATAGTTACATTTTCTTTACTTGGTGGTAAATGAGAAACATCTAAAAAACAATAAGTTCTCAAAAAGAAAGGGAAAACTTCCTATAGCCATCTTTCTCCTCTAGTTACTGTATTAGCCTTCTTCAAATACTCTCTTAATAGCAAATTCTGTATTGCTCCTAAGGCTTTTGTTGCAGAATTCCTGAGAACTGTAGCTCCCTCCTTACTTTTTGTTGGAGGGACTGATTTTATTAACATGTGGCAATTAAACTGACACTAAGAATTATGAGCAGATAATGTAGGACATTGCGAGATCATCTTTTTTAAGTTCACAGAAAACATTTCCCATAATTGTTAACAACTGTAGAAAATCCTGTGAAAAAACTGGTGGAAAGTACTCCACTCTTCTACAATACCTAGGATTTGAAAAAGAAAGATTGGACCACTTAATGCAGTATACTCACTCTGCCTGTGTAAACTTCCTTCCACGTAAAGAACCCAGGCAGGTGTTATTAATAAAAAAAATAATAATAAAAAACCCTTCTATGTTAAATAAGGATGCTATTCTGCCAGCTTTGAAGCTCACACATACTCTCTAACTTATCCCAGCTTTCGCTCATCTGGTCTTTAAATGGCTCCTTTCATGTGGTCAGCCCACGAGTCGTGCGTACTGCCGCTCAATCACGCCACTGTGCGTCGCCATCATGAGGGTGGTTTGCATGATTTGCATTTCCTGTGCTGTTTGAGCTTCAATGAGCTCCAAGCGCCACGTATGAAGAAACCACTGCCAAATAATGCAATGATTTTAGTCAAACCAGATGAGCTTGTGCTGGAGTCAGGCTACCAAGTGGAGTGGGGAGGGGAAGGAGGTTGCCAGGATTTCCTTTAAAAAAGGATTCCTCAAGATGTCCATACATGCAAGATGTGAATTTCTTAGCAAATCTGGCTGTGGACTATAAGAAGGTTACTTTTGGAAAGATAGGTCTGAAGTGCTATGATGAATAACCATGTATATGCTACTCTTAGAAAATTCAGTGTTTTAGATTTTAGTATTACATCATGCTGCCAATGTAATTATTTATTATGACAATAATTTTGATGACGTTAATTTTCTGACCATACAGAGTTAAATTTAGTAAAAATTAAATTAAAGACTGATTACTTATCTGCTTGTCCTATTAGAAAAAAAACCAAACTTGTATTTTATTTTTAAGAAATGATAGATAAATGCTGTTGGACAACTATTGCAGAAACGGTTTAGTAGTGGGCCAATGAATAGCTACTAAAGTGGGGAAGGGGGGCGGGTGGGGGGAACATGTACCAGATACTAGTCTTCACGAAAAACATAGACAGATGGGGAGACAGACCTATATGATGCCACAAATAGATGAATATCTTGTAAGGATTTCAAACAAATGTTGAAAGATCCAGTGAAATTTTAAAAGTTGGTTTAAAAGTATATCTTGTGCTTATAAATAAGTGTGTTTATTCTGCTTACCTGAAACCCAACCTGTAAATTGTTTACGAAATATTTTATCAATATTAAGCAAAAATAATGCATACTAAAACTATATATAATGGCAAAGATATTAAAAAACTTCTCAATAATAGCATTGACTTTAATTTTTCTTAAATACACTCAGTTATGGTGTTATTAATGTTGTTGTTGAATTGCTGAGTTGTGTCAGACTCTTTGTGACTCCATGCGACTCTTTGTGATTCCATAGCCTGCCAGGCTTCTTGTCCATGGGATTTCCCAGGCAAGAATATGGGAATGGGTTGACGTTTCCTTCTCTATGGGATCTTCCTCACCCAGGGATCAAACCTGCATTGGCCTGCATATTCTTTACCACTGCGTCACTGGGGAAGCCTAAACTTGAGCAGTAATTGCGTTAACCATTAATTAATACTGTCTTAAAGATCTCCTGTTCTTGTATACAGACAACTGAAAGATAGTCTCTTTTCCTATATAATATGTACTTCATAAAAATGCACCATGTAACTAGCTGTGGCTGCTACCGTGTAGTTTTAGTTCAGTACCAGTTCACTAGATTATATCCTAGCAGCTAATCAGTGTCCATCATGCATGCCCTGCTACAGTTTTAAGATATTCTAAAGAGGAAGCTTCAAAGCCACAGGTACTTTAATTATGTTTGTTCAGAAAAGGTATGCAATTTAGGTGAATGAAAAAACAAAGTATTGTTAGAGCTCCCACAAAGTGGTTTTGCATATTGCATGTATTATGCAGTTGTCTAAGCCTGAAAACATTTTCGTGTGATGAGAATTGGAGTGTTAAAGGACCAGTCTTTACTACCTTTTAAATTCTCTTTTCTGCTTTTTTTGTTCCATTTTTTTAACGCTAATCTTACTTTGATATGACTTCATCCTTATCTAATGCTCAGTTTGGCACTATTGAATTGTCGCTAGATTATCTGCCATGGGAAATCTTGAACCAGGGAGCACTTTTTTCCAAGAACCTGAATTTGAAGGAGAAAAACTTTGCACTCCAGAGCTCTTTCACGTTTTCAACTTGATATGTTCACTGATAGTATTGGAATGTTGTATCTTAAGTAATGTCATAGCAGTTACATAGATTATCAAAGTTAGTTTTGCTTGCTTGGTAAATTAGCTTTTAGAGCATTGAGCTTATTGTTGAAAATTTTAGTTTTATGTAAATATACTTGAGTAACGAATAATATTGTACCAACCTTTCTTTGAGCATTTTTCTTGGTTACTTAGTTCCTAAGAAACTATTTCTTGAATCTAAAAATAAGTTATATTTTTAGACGCTTAATCCCATGGGGGAAAGGAACACATTTTGCATCCCTTGTCTTTAATTTATTAAACAATTCTGTAATGCACTCTGTGCAGAGATCATGAAAACCACTGGCACACATTTTTCTGACCTCACAACATAAGCTGTACTCTTGTGGCAATCCCGGCAAATGTGTTTATAAAGATTCCAGCAATAATAGTCTTGTGACTAAATAAGAAACAGAAGCTAAAGCTAAGACCAAACAGATACCTATCGGTTTCCTTGAGTTTAATCTGATTAAAAATGGCTCTCAAAAACATTAAATACAGTGTCATGTCAGAGAGGCGGTATATGATAAATATAGTTCATGACAGGAAATCGTTATTAAATCAGCATTACTAGTGAATCTGTTATGGAAATTTCCCTGTAATTTAGTTAAGATTCCCCTCTTTTTCACCTCCAGTGCATCACTATACTTTTCTGCTTTAATGTCAGGTATATAATTTTCTATTGACCGAAAGGCACTTTTCCTACTTTTAAATACCATACATCTTTATTGTTATCACTAATCAAACATGACCTGGCTCTTCATTTCAACTAGAAAAAAAATGATAGGCAGAGGAAAAGAGAATCCATACTGGCTGCTGGTCACCATGACCTAAATACCACAGACCTCAAGGCAGCAGCCACCTGGCCCTTCACAAGGTCAAACAGTTGTTTTGAATGAGAAACGCAGCAACTTGGTTGAATCCCAGCTTATTGATCGCTATGTGAATTTAAACATAATTATTATTTGATGTTAAAAAAGTTGAGAACTTCATACCTAACATTATCCCATCCTCTCTACTGTTTGCTTTGAAGAGATACTGGTACAGTGTTAGTCAATATAACTCATGTATTTGTAGCTAAACTCTGAGTACTCTAATATTTTAATAGTTCAGAAAGCATTTTTTAAAAAGAAATATTTTTACAAGGCAAGAGGATTATTTGGCTGACTTACATTAATGAAACATTTTGGCACATGTTAAAGATTTCATCAAGCTATTACAACCACCCCCAAAAAATCTTGGTTTCCATTTAAAATGTCACCAATGTGGAAAAAATACCATCAATCAAGTTGCATATCTTCTAACTGAAGGGGGGAAAAAAAAGTTAAAAAAAAGTTAAATAAAAGAAACAAACTGTGAGCTTCCAGTGAATTTTTGGCTTCCCTTAAGGAATTCTGACTTAGATATGGTCAGTTATCTGTGGCCTTAAGATTATCTTTTTTCCTCTTTGTTCCATTGTATATTTTCATCTTTGGAGGAATAAATCTATGGAGCAATATTCCTAACTTTATGCTTTTCTAGTCAGACTCTGGGAATGCTTCAGTTTTTGTAAGTGAGAACAGTAAAAATTATTTTTCTGAAGAAACATAGAAATCCCACTTTATAACAAAGAACTACAAAATTGTATATCACTTTTTTCTTCTCTGTTTAAAATTATTCTTATGATTTAGTGTGAACAAAGACCCCCATCACAGGAAACTTAAATACTAAGTCCTTCTTATGAGTTTAATCCAGGAAGAAGCCTGTGTGCAGATTGTGGGAGCAGAAGTGGGATTCTTATGCATTAAAATGTAGCCCCTCTTCCAGCATTATGTGTGGAAAACTAAGTGGCTGTTACCTAATTATGCTCTCTGAATTCTGTAGGTGATTCTTGTCTAGCGGTCTTAAAAGTGTTGGTGGCTCAATCATGTCTGACTCTGTCTCTGTGGACCAAAGCCCACCAGGCTCCTCTGTCCATGGGATTTCCCAGGCAGGAATACCGGATTCGGTAGCCATTCTCTTCTGCAGGGGATCCTCCCAGGTCAGGGATCAAACCCGGGTCTCCCACATTGCAGGCAGATTCCTTACCATCTGAGCCAGGCTTTAGGCCTTTCTCTAATCTCTTATACTATCAGGAGCAATTCACCTTTGAGGCTGGCCAAGTGCCCTAACTCCCTCTGTGCTCATGTATACACAGAGTAAGAGTTGGCTACTATTAGTTACTTTGAGGAACATTCATCTTCATTGCATCATGCACCTGGTATAGAAAAAGATAACTAAACCACATTAGAAAGTCAAGATTAAAATGAAAATATTTGGATGTTTGGCATCAAATGTGCTAGTAGCATGCATGCAACTCTACAATAAGATCACGTGTGTATTACAATATAGTTTTTTCACAGTAATACTACCACAGTATTTTCTAAATTTCCTCATCAATGGTTTATTTATAAGCCATGCCAGAGATCACTATAATAATAACATACTATCCCCCATAACCATTCTATATAATAGGAAAGCTTCAGTAAAGTGGCAGTGAATATTCTCCAAATAATTGTGCAAGCAAAGCATAATTATATTCAATTAACATAGATGAAAATGGACTGGTAGAGATTAAGTTATTTGTGCAAATTTAGGCCACTTTTAAGTGGCAGGTAGAAGAGAAAAATCCAGGTTTTCTGGCTTAATCTCTTTCTATTCTGTTGTTAACAAAGGAAGTTTTTGTATTACCTGAAAATGAAAGGACTGTTTCATCCAGAAGTTAACAAAGGTACTGTTGCTGTTAGTGACATTAATCCAGGAGACTTTTAGTTCAGGCACTCCGGCTGGTTGAGGGTAATCTGAAAGACCAAGTATGTTTATTTAAATATTTGCTTACTCAAGATACCAGCTTTGATGACAATTAATGAGGGCAACTTTGGGGAGAAATAACATGTTCCTCTGACTCTACCTTCTTTTTACCGGGCAGCCAGAAGTCATAGTTTGGGAATAGGAAGAGATGTTTGGGAACACAAATTTGTTGTTTAGTTGCTAAGTTGTATCCGACTCTGTGTGACTCCGTGGACTGTAGCATGCCAGGCTCCGTTGTCCATGGGATTTCCCAGAGTGGGTTGCTACCTCCTTCTCCAGGGGATCTTCCCAACCCAGGGATCAAACCTGCGTCTCTCGCATTGGCAGGCAGATTACTTACCACTGAGCCACCAGGGAGGCCAGAGCACAAATTTACAAATCAAAACAGTGGTCCTGCAGGATAAAACATGGACCAACATACTGCATAATTTCAACCTGCATATTCATGGCTGGGCATAGATGGGCAACAGTGATCAAAGCAAGAAGCTAGTATCCTGTGGAAACAATGGTAATAGAGACAGAGCTTTTTACCTTAGTTGTTGTTGTTCAGTTGATAAGTTGTGTCTGACTCTTTGCAACCCCATGAACTGCAGCACGCTGGGCGGCTCTGTCCTCCACTATCTCCTGGAGGTTGCTCAAATTCATGTTCATTGAGTCGGTGATACTATCTAACCATCTCGTCCTCTGCCTCCTCCTCCTTCTTTTGCCTTCAGTCTTTCCTAGCATCAGGGTCTTTTCCGATGAGTTATCTTTTCACATCAGGTGGCCAGAGTACTGGCGCTTCGGCTTCAGCATCAGTCCTTCCAATGAATATTCAGGGTTGGTTTCCTTTAGGACTGAGTGGTCTGACAGCTCCTTGCTGTCCAAGGGACTCCCAAGAGTCTTGTCTAACACCACAATTCAAAAGCATCAATTCTTCAGTAACAACATATAATAGCATTTATAAAGTACCTCACAGTTTACATATGTCTGTGTGTTCGCATTTGATCTTCAGAGCAACCCCTAAACAGTGGGTAAGCATGAAAAATCTTTTACAGCTCAAGTTCAGAAAAGTTGCAATTTGCCCAAGGTATCCATTGGGAAATATTAGAGTTAAGACTTGAATCCAAGACTTCTAATGTAGCAAATGCCTTTACCCCCTCCTCCTTTATTATATCAGTGCCTTTGTTTCTCAAATAAGATCCATTTTATTCCTTCCTTTTCCTCTCTCTCACAAAAATATATGCAGGGTACTGTGCAGTACTGGGTGAACTTAGCTGAAGAAAATAGTTGTGTTCCCTACCTTTGTGGAACTTAGTCTGCACTGCGTAGGATTCGCCAGTTGGTATGATAGCCACATGTGGCTATCGAGTCTGCGAAATGTGGCTAGTCTGAATTGAGCCATGTCTGTAGCTGTAAAATACACATGAATTAAAAATGTTTAGTTCCAAATAAAGGAAAATTTTTCATAGTTTTATGTTGATTATATATTGATAATATTTTAGTTCTCTTGAGTTAAAATATATTATTAAAATTGATTTCACCTATTTTATTTTCCACTTTTTCAAGGACTACTAGAAAATTTTAGTAGTTATTAGAAAATTTTAAGTTTATAGATATCTCGTACAATAATGGTTCACATATTTTCATTGGATAGTAAACCATGACCTATGAGAAAGTTACTTCCTAGGGTATATTCAGCCAATTAGTACTTCTTTGGTTAATTTTTTATATAGAAACATTTGGACCCTTTGAAATTTGTCCTTTTGCATCCTGGACTAGATCCCAGTTTATTTCTTCTCTAAATGGCTACCAAATTGACTCAACACTGTGTATCGGATTGTTCATCCCTGTTTTGAAAGCTACCTTTATCACCATGCTAACTCATTGTGTGTTCTATGTATTTCTGGACTCTGTCTTCTTTTTCATTGATTTGTGTCTATGTTTGAACCAATGTTATACTTTATATATTTGAGATTTTGAAATATCTTAAATGTCTGGTAGGGTTAGTTTCTATCTCCAATTGATCCTCACCCCCCTTGCCCTGCACAAGTCCTGGTTTTCTTGGCTATTGCTTTTTCATTCTTTATCTATGAAAATTAGAATCCATTTATCTAGTTTAAAATAAACAAAAACAACCTTTTTAATTGTGATCAAGATAAACTCAAAGAGAATTGATGTCTTGTTTCCTATCTAAGGTGTTGGTACAGTTTACCATTTATACAAATCATCCTTGAGTACCTTCAGTAATACTTTAATGTTTTCTTCATAGAGGTTTTACATGTTTCTTAACTTTATTCCTAGGAAATTTTATTTATGTACATATGTTTTGCTATTTATGCAGTATTTTCTTTTAATACTTATATATGTTTATATATATTATAATAATTTTATAAACATTAATTTTATACTCTGTAAGGTTACTAAATTCTCTAGTTGTAGTAGTCTTGAACTTTCTAATCTTATCCACAAATATTGATAAATTTATCTGCTTTCCAGTTTTTTTATACCTTTCATTTTTTTGGTCTAATTTTATTGATGAATTCCTGTAGCACAGTGCTAAATAATAGTGACAATAATGAGTATTTTGTCTTGTTGCTGACTCTAATATTTCCTCTTCTTAAGTATGATGCTGGCTTTTAAGTTGAACTGAACATATTATAGTAAAAAAGAATCATGGATTCTCATTTTAAGAACCAAAGTTTTATTGAATTTTGAAAAGAATAGTTAAATTTGGTTAAATGCCTACTCATGTTTATGTGATTTTTTTTCTTTTAAAAGTGCTAAAATGATGGATCTTATTGATTTACTAATACTGAACCATGTCTGTATGTTTGGAAAGAGAATAACTTGTTCATGATGTTTTATTCTGTTTTCAGTTCTTGCTAGATTACTTTGTTAATACTTTATTTCAGATTTTGGCATCTGTTTTTAAGTGAGATTTACCCATTTTTGTATACCCACTTCATAAAAATAAAATAATTTGGGAGTTCCTCCACTCCCTATTTGACTTCCCAGGTGGCTCAGTGTTAAAGAATCCACCTGCTGATGTAGGAGACACAGGAAATACAGGTTCGATCCCTGGATCGGGAAGATTCTCGCAGAGTAGGAGATGGCAACCCACTCCAGTATTCCTGCCCAAAGAATCCCATGGATGGAGGAGGTTGGAGGGCCACAGTTCATGGAGTCCCAAAGAGTCAGACGTGACTGAGTGAGTGAGCATGCACACCATCTCCTGTTAATACTAGTTTAAAAAGAAATGGACTTATCTAACCTTTAAAATTTTGATAGAATTCCTCTGTGAAACCATATGAGATTAGTGCCTTATTTTGAGGTGAGGTGGTGGTGGTGATGGTTGGTTATTGTTTAGTCAATAAGTCACGTCTGACTCTTTTGTGACCCTGCCAGGCTCTTCTGTCTGTGTGATTTCCCAGGCAAGAATACTGGAGTGGGTCTCCATTTCCTTCTCCAAGTGATCTTCTTGACCCAGGGATTGAACATGGATCTCTTTCACTGCAGGCATATTCTTTACCACTGAGCCACTGAGCAAGTCTGGTGGTGGTGATGGTGGTGGATTTTGTGGAGGAGCAACTTCCTCTTTTTCTTTTATGGAAATCTGTTTTTTTTTTTGTCTGTTTTATTTT
The DNA here is from genome assembly GCF_033118175.1 of Dama dama. Taxonomy (NCBI): domain Eukaryota; kingdom Metazoa; phylum Chordata; class Mammalia; order Artiodactyla; family Cervidae; genus Dama; species Dama dama. The sequence continues at coordinate 54,069,309 of NC_083713.1, forward strand.
TTCAGATTCTCTACAGTTGATCCTTGAACAACATGGGTTTGAACTGTGCAAGTCCACTTGTATGAGGATATTTTTCAGTAGTAAATTCTATCGTACTACGTGGTTCTTATTTGTTTGAATGTGAGGATGTAGAAAAACCTCAGGTATGGAGGCTCAACTGTAAGTTATACACACATTAACCCCTGAGTTGTTCAGTGCTCAACTGTACTTTCTCTGAGGTATTTAAAAAAAAGAAAAATAAAAAAAATGTTCTTCCTATAGAATTGTGTGTGTGTGTGTAGTTCCTTTGATGTTTAGGAAGGTTTACATTTTTACGCTATTGTCTACCTTCATAGTTATACTTTTATATGGTACCCTGAATTTTCTAATTCTTGAGATAGTACCTATTTGTTATTTTTAATGAATAATGATAAAATTAGTGTGTCTTCACTTTCTTGTCTGGGCTTTCCTTGTGGCTTAGCTGGTAAAGAATCCGCCTGCAATGTGGGAGACCTGGGTTTGATCCCTGGGTTCGGAAGATCCCCTGAAGAAGGGAAAGGCTACCCATTCCAGTATTCTGGCCTGGAAAATTCCATGGACTATAGTCCATTGGATTTCAGGGAGTCAGACATGACTGAGCGACTTTCACTTCACTCACTTTCTTGTCCATTGTTCTTTTTCTACCATCTGATTTTGAAATTATTGTTTTTTTTAACCAATATACTTATGCATATACTTCTATTGTTTGATTTGTAAGCTTTCATTAGTATCTGAACACTAATAGCTATTATGGTTAAGGCAAGAGGTGAATCTGCTCTTGCACCCAAATTTAGTTTTCTCCCTATAGTTGCATTTTGTCTACGTGGTCAGAGGAAATACCTTTCATATTCTATTTTGCCACCTCAGTTCCCACATTGGTTTTGGTTTTAGTTCTGTGGTTAAATGTATTTATTGAAGGACTTCTGCTTTCATCCAATATGAAATAGCAGTAATGAGATTTACTTTTCCATCTGAAACAAAAAATGGACAAAATATATATGAAACCATTTAAAACCCCAGACATCAATCAACAAAGGGCAATGACCCCTGAGAAAGAGCAAAGAAATGAGGTGAGCTTGATGATTACCCAGAGTCTTTTGCCTTGGGAGAGTTTCTAAACCCAGATACAAGGAGGAGGAATCCAGGGAGAAACTGGTAGGACCACTGGCATTGAGCTAGAGATAAGAGTCTGGATAGATTAAAAAAAGAAGCTAAAAACAATGCTGGAATAGACAGAGCTGCTCAAAGAGAGAATCCTGGAGATCTGTAGAGGGTCCCAGTTGATCATTCATCTGAGTGCAAATTGCACATGCATGGGAATGTTAGGAATCTCGAGGCCAAAGCAAGAACCATCTGAGAAAACTACAAAGAATGATGCCTGTTACTCACAAAAGGTCAGATATAGTGCCCATTTTCAACAACCATGCTGGAGAACCTCCTAATTCGGTCAGGGCTGTGGTCTCGACTGAGACTCACCCTGGGAAGGATCTATTTCCAAACTCACATGGTGGTTGGTTGTATTCACTGTCTGTGAGCTGTTGGAATAAGGGTTTTTGTTTCTTGCTTGCTATTTCCCAGAGACCACCCTCATTCTCTTGCCATGTGAACTGTCCTAACATGGCTGCTTGTATCCTTACAACTCTTCTTGAAAGGAAAGATGATACAATCTTATGTAGTATAAGCACATACATTTGGTCACCTTCTGTTGTTTAGAAGCAAGTAGCTTGTCCTGCCTGCACTCAAAGGGAGGGATTCATAAAGCATGAATACAAGGAGGTGGATCATGGGGGCTACTTTAGAATCTGTTGTCTATAGGTGGTGTTGAGGAGAATATCTTAAAAGCATCTGGATTAAAAAAAAATCAGTATGAAGTTATGTAGACTTCTCATTGGAAACATCTTAAGGAGAAGACAGGGGAGCAACATCTTCCAAGCACTGAAAGAAAACCAGGAACTATCAACCCAGAATTCAATACCCAGTGGAAATATCACTCAAAAAACAAAGGTAATAGAGATGGTCAAAATAAAACAAGTAAATCCTGGAGATGTACAGCATCATGACTATAGTTGGTCATACTGTATTATATATTTGAAATTTTCTTAGAGAGTAGATCTTAAAAGATCTCCTCATAAGAGGAAAAAAGAATTGTAATTATGTGTGATGATGGGTGTTAAGTAGACTTGTTTTAGTGATCATTTTGTAGTCTATCAAATTATTATGTTGTATACCTGAATGTATACATTTTTAAGAAATATAAAACAACTAAGATATCCAAAAGTAAAATAAAGAGTTTTACTAAAACAGGAGAAAGAATTAAGAAGGGAAAAAGAAGCAAGTAAGAAGCTTCATTTGGCATCATTTAGGGCATTACCTTTGCCAGCACTACCTTCATTGAATTTTTGATTCCACCAGAGTCATAAATCTTAGGTGAGCAGTATATATCTATCTTCTGTTTCCTCCAAATCTGGGGTGGTGTGTACATATATTTCTGCATGCCTAATTTACTAGTAGGTGGTGATGATCAAGTCAAAGTACATATCTCAATTATTTTGAGCAATTTTATTTTCCACTCTTTTCCTTATTAAGATAACTTTTCTCAGGAGCAATGAGTTTTCTAATTCGAGCTTCTAAACAGGTCCTTTAACTGGACAATCATTTGAGTGTTTCATGATTAATTGAGAATAGTATTTAAACTATTTAAATTATAATAACTTAAATTGTTAAAATAAAATAAAATGATTTTAATTGACTTTAAATAATTTATATTATTTAAATTAATGTTTAGGATTGATTTTCAACCTTTTAAATACAACTATGGTTTAGTTTAAAAAATATTTTTATTTTTTGACTGACAGTCTCAATTCTAGTTTCCTTAAGTTCTAGTAGGAAAAAAAAATAGCACTTATGCTTTCCCTCTGATAACATTTTTTTAAATAAAGTTTCTGTAATCCTTAATCTTACACTGGGTATGTGAAAATACTTCAAAAACTCTGGGGACACATACAATTTTAAAGTATATTTTTAGAATCATAATTTTTAACTTTGTGTCAAAAATAGGTAGTTTTGGTTTTCAAAATGCCTACTGTAATGAAGATTTTATCTTGAAGAACCTACTTTTTTGTACTTTGCAAGAAACTGCAAGTTTCTGGTATCTGTGATCTGCTTTTTGTTCCAGTCTAATGGCTCTATTCCTCAAATTATTTGGTCTCCCACTTTATTAATTTTATTCTTGGATCTTTGGAGGCCATCTTTATCATGATGAATTCCAATATTGCTCTAGTGATTTTTGTTGTTATTGTTCAGTTGCTAAGTTGTGTGCAATTCTTTGAGACCACACAGACTGCAACACGTCAGTCTTTCCTGTCCTTCACTAACTCGTGGAGTTTATTCCAACTCATGTTCATTGAGTTGGTGATGCCATACAACCATCTCATCATCTGTTGCCCCCTTCTCCTCCTTTGCTCAATCTTTCCCAGCATCAGGGTCTTTTCCAGTGAGTCGGCTCTTTACATCACGTGGACAAAGTATTAGAGTTTCAGCTTCAGCATCAGTTCTTCCAGTGAATATTCAGGACTGATTTCTTTTAGGATTGACTGGTTTGATTTCCTTGCAATCCAAGGGACTCTCAAGAGTTCTCCAGCACCACAATTCGAAAGCATCTGTTCTTCAGCACTCAGCCTTCCTTGTGATCCAACACTGAAATCTGTACATGACTACTGGAACAACCATCACTTTGAATATATGGATCTTTGTTGCCAAAGTGATGTCTCTTTTAATATGCTGTCTAGGATTGTCATAGCTTTTCTCCCAAGGAGCAAGCATCTTTTAATTTTGCAGCTGCAGTCACCATCCTCAGTGATTTTGGAGCCCAAGAATAGAAGATCTGTTACTGTGTCCACATTTTCCTCATCTATTTGCTATGTAGTGATGGGACCAGATGCCATGGTCTTAGTTTTTGAATGTTGAATTTTAAGTCAGCTTTTTCACTCTCCTCTTTCACCTTCATTAAGAAGCTCTTTAGTTATTCTTCACTTACTGCCATTAGGGTGGTGTTATCTGAATATCTGAGACTATTGATATTTCTCCCAGCAATCTTGATTCCAGCTTGTGCTTTATCTAGCCTGGCATTTCATGATGTACTCTGCATATAAGTTAAGTAAGCAGGGTGACAATATATAGCCTTGACGTACTCCTTTCCCAGTTTTGAGACCATCAAGTTTTTCCATGTCCAGTTCTAACTGTTCCTTCTTGACCTGCATACAGGTTTATCAGGAGATAGGTGAGGTGGTTTGTTATTCCCATCTCTTTACGAATTTTCCAGTTTGTTGTGATCCACACAGTCAAAGGCTTTCACATAGTCAATGAAGCAGAAGTAGATGTTTTTCTGGAATTCCCTTGCTATCTCTATGATCCAGTGGATGCTGGCAATTTGATCTCTGGTTCCTCTGCCTTTTCTAAATCCAGCTTGTACATCTGGAAGTTCTCAGTGCACATATTGCTGAAGCTTGGTTTGAAAGATTTTGAGCATTACCTTGATAGCATGTGAAATGAGTGCAATTGTGCAGTAGTTTGGACATTCTTTGGCATTTTCCTTCTTTGGGAAGTGGTTTTAAGTGTCTGTGATTTGTACTATCTCAATGTGTATCACAGGAAACATTTTGCTAAAAATATTTCATCCAAATATTGATATATTCAGCACTGTTTTAATTGACTGCCTATCAACCCAAAGAATATTATTGATTTACTCCCTAAAAAAAGCCAGTTTTCTGCATAACTATATTATATAAAGATTTTTATTTGCATTAATCAGAATTTGGGCTCTGTTATTTTGACGCTGGTAGGATTGAGAAGGTTAGAGATCTTCCTAAATGTTAGAAGTCTTTTAATACTGTCATGAATCTTTAAAAACAAGTCACCTGGTCAGCCCAGACCGCTTAACATAATATGTGATGAAGAGGTTCAGAAATATGTAGTACAATCAGGAATTCAGAGCAGGGGGTCATTTGTTTTCATGGAGGCGTTGGCATCTGACTCTACTGGGGGTAAAATTGGGGTGGACATGGACGAGCAGCCAGACATAATGATCTTGGAGAGCATATACATATGTGTCCTTTGTCTGACTCAGGAGTGTCAGCTTTGCTGTCAGCATCTGGAAGACTATGGGAGGCTAACTTGTTAACTTGCAAGTAGGGCAAAACCTCAGACCCTTCACTGATTTTGACCAAAAGATGATTAGAATTATCAGCAAAGAATTATGTATGATCATTGGAAAGTAATGCAACTGTCCAGTAATAAGGTAACCATCTAGTAAAATATAGTACATTCATATCATAGAATATTAATTCCATAATTCTTAAAAATCATTTTATATAAAGATTTAAAGATTTGGAATATACTCATGAAAATGTTAAGTAAAAATTATATAATGAAAATGGTCCACATAGTACCATGTCAATTTTGTCAAATGTGTTTCCATGTTTACGAAAAGGAATAACATAGGTTTTCTTCTTTTCTTTTTCTATTTGTATATTTTCCAAATTATTCTATAATGATTATATCTTACTTTTATAATTAGTAAAAATACACATTACTAAATGTGAAGTCAAACTGAGGGATTTGACTTGGTATTGGCTTGGCCAAAACTTCATTTGGGTTTTCCCCTAAGGTGGTCTGGAAAAATCCAAACTAACTTTTTGGCCAACCCAAAATAATAGGCAGAGTAGATATTGTATATATTCTTGAGAGGACAGTAATATGATGATACATTTAAAACACTGCAATGAAAGAGCTGTTTTTTATTAAAATGCACGTGTACAATATAACTGAAAACCATTAAAACAAAAACAAAAATAAAAAATCCAAGTTATAACAGGGATAGAGGAAACATGGGTATTTTAGATATTCTAATTTAAGGAAACTTAATCCATTTCAACAAAAAACTAAGCTCTTCAAAGCCTCTCATTGTCTAATAAAAAGGAATTAAGTCAGTTAATCATAAGAAACAATGTTTGCATACTGAAGTGCTGAAAGATGAAATGATCTTATTTCTGACATTTGCTTTAAAATATTCCAGCAAAAAATAAATAAAAATAGAGTGGGAAGGAGGGTTGAACCAACTTTGGCAAAAATTTTAATGGCTGTTAAAGTTGTGTGCTGGATACATGGGGGCTTATCATGCTGTCTGTTTTTGTATGTTCTTGGAAGTTTGTCTAACAAAAAATTAACAATATGTCACTAATTTATATAGTTTTAAAACAATGTCTCTTAAGTTGGACTGCACATTGGAATCCTTTAGGAACATTAAAAAGTGCCGACGCCTGGGAGCCTCCTGGTGGTTTGGTGGTTGGGATTCGGTGATTTCACTGCCCAGCTGCATGGTGCGAAGTTGCTTCAGTCACGTCCAGCTCACTGTGGCCGTATGGACTGAAACCCGCCAGACTCCTCTGTCCGTGGGAGTGTTTAGGCCTGGGTTTAATCCCTGGTTAGGGAACTGGGATACCACTAGCCCCATAGATTAGTGATGCCGGAATCCCACCTCCTCTGATTCTAATTTACTAAATTTTTTGTTTGTTTGTTTGTTTTTATTCTTTAGTCATTCAATTACATTTTATTTATTTATTTTTTTTCCATTTATTAGTTGGAGGCTAATTACTTTACAGTATTGTAGTGGTTTTTGCCATACGTTGACATGAATCAGCCGTGGATTTACACGTATTCCCCATCCTGATCCCCCCTCCTACCTCCCTCCCTACCCCACCCCTCTGGGTCTTCCCAGTGCACCAGCCCCGAGCACTTATCTCATGCATCCAACCTGGGCTGGTGATCTGTTTCATCCTTGATAATATACATGTTTCGATGCTGTTCTCTCGAAACATCCCAACCTCACCTTCTCCCACAGAGTCCAAAAGTCTGTTCTGTACATCTGTGTCTCTTTTTCTGTTTTGCTAACTTTTGAGTATGACTTGGGCATCAGAAATTTTTAAATCTCTCAGGTGATTCTAGTGTGGAGCTCATACTAAAACCCATAGTTCTAAGGGGGCTTAGGTAGATCTTTATTATAAGGGATATGAATATAATAATGGATATTTTTTGCAGCATTTCTTTGAAAAAAATGTGGATATGTTTTCTGTTACATTGGTTCATGGAACATCCTTCAGTGAAAAGGGCAATTAGGCTAATAATTTTTTTTTTTATAAAGATAGCTCTACCAGAATAAAATAGTGGAGGTACATAGCTTAATGATTCTTTCACTTGATAGTAAAAATGATAAAGTTTCAGTGACCGTAAGGAATGGATAATGAACACATCTCTTTCAAATATTGATTGAGTAAGAAGAGGCCTAGCTGATGTAGAGAGCATAGTTTTTTGGTTTTTTTTTTAAGTTTTAACATTCTATGCATTTTTTTTAAGATGTTAGTCCCTCAGTTGTGTCTGACTATTTGTGACACCCTGGACTGTAGCCCACCAAGCTCCTCTGTTCATGAAATTCTTCAGGCAAGAATACTGGAGTGGGTAGCCATTCGCTTCTCCAGGGGATCTTCCCGACCTTGGGATTGAACCTGGGTCTCCTACACTGGAGGCAGATTCTTTACTGTCTCAGATAGCAGGAAAGCCCTATAAATTTCTCTAGGTAATTCTTATTCATTTTAGAGAACTAAAAAGAATACTTAGAGATATAGAAGGGAATAAGTATCCATTGTCCATGGCCAATACTGAAAATATTTTATAACATTTGATTTCAAATTTATTTTAATTCTCTATTTAAAAATTTCAAACATAAATATAGTGATAGCAGCATAAGTCTCTAAGTTCCTGTCACTCAACTTCAATAATTGTCAACTCATGATGGGTTCTTTCTCATCCGTGACCCTCTTCTACTTTATTCACCTCTCACCTATACAGGATTATTAATATTTTGAAGCAGATCTTGTTTATCATATCATTTTACCTATAAATATATTAGTATGTATTAGAGCAAATAATCTTCAGGTCAGTAGCACGTATCTAAGGTATTGGTATTCTGTGCCTACTGAAAGAAGATCCATATGCTACGGTTCCTAATTTTGTAGTTGCCAAAGATGGTGTTGTGTTATAAAAGTTAAAATCTGGCTTATATTTTTGAGCTGCAGAAGGATCTGCTGGCAGGGCCAAGACTTTTCTCAGAAAGCAACTCTGTCAGTTTAAACGATGAAATAGGTAGTAGACTGAAATACAAGAAACCCAAGGTTCTACCCATTAATCAGCCTTTAGTTTAGAAGATTTAGAGGATTAGAATTACCTAATGTTTTGTTTTAAAATAACCTAAATTGGTCTCTCGCTCTGATTTTCTTCAGAGCCAGGTAGTTTTTCAAAGGGTTTGGCAGATTGAGTTAGTCACAGTATGTTTTGGTAAAATTAACATGGAGGCAATATGTTACAAAGGAGTCGAAGACAGGGAAATCATTTAAGAGGGCACTCAGTTTTTGTGGTCTGAGCTGAAATAAACTCAGTGTTGGAGGGTGGGAGAAGAGGCAAATTTAGCATCTTTATTTATAGTAAAAATTAGTATGGCTTGGTGATACTTGGTTATGGGAGTTAAGAGTAAGGGAATAATCAAGTATGCCTTCAGCCCTACCCTAGGGATGTAAACATATTTCTATGCTCTTGGGAGGATGAGTAAAGTTGAGAAGGGCTAGAAAAGATGAGGGAAGAAGAGGATGAGTTAGCCCAATGTTAATATACTGTGTTGAAAATAAGAGTAAGCAGGCATTTTTTTTTTGGGGGGGAGTCCACTGGAAATAGAGGACTTTAGTTCAAGTGATAGATGAAAGCTAGAGATCTGCATTTGAAGATCATTCATGAAGTTGTAAGGATGATTGTGTTTTCACAGGGAATATTTGTTTAAGGAGGAGAGCTTGTGGCTAAAAACAGATCCGTTCAGTAGTTCTAATGGATGGGAATAGAAATAGGGATGAATTCATCTAGAATACATAAATTAACCGGATTGACCATCTGTGTTACAGGAAAAGGGAAGGAATGCTTACTGCAGAGACTGGGAGGGCACACTGTCTCGCAAAGGGAATGAATATAATGCCAGAGATATGCACAAAGATTTATGAAAATAAAATCTTGGTAGAATGACTCAAAGTGCCCAGGGCAGGAGCTCCGAAGCTTATGACAGGATGTGTTTGACAGGGAAATAGGAGGACATGGTGTTTCAGTGTTTCATGCAGAGCCTGAGACATGTGCTTGGGGCAATGGTGAGGAGTCTGTTGTGGCGCGAGGACAGGATACAGGGTGGAGGGAATTCAGGACACTTGGTTCTGAGATGCAAGAACTAGGAAACCACTTGTGGGGTCTGAAGAATATTAGAATCACCATTAACATAGAAGATGAAATCATGTTTGACTTTAGCATGAATGAATAGAGCATAACATAAATTTATGGTATTTGCTTGTTTATCAAGCAGTTACTGTCATGATAAAGTGCTGTATGTTCACTTTAATTTGTATTCATTTTGTTCATATCAAAATTTTGATATATGATAATGTGACCAAAGCAAAGATTTAGTGTGTATTTATGTATATATTATTATTATTATATATGAGCTTTCTTGGTGGCACAGATGGTAAAAAATCTGCCTGCAATGCAGGAGACCTGGATTTGATCCCTGGGTCAGGAAGATCCCCTGGAGAAGGGAATGGCTACCCTCTCCAGTATTCTTGCCTGGAGAATCCCATAGACAGAGAAGCCTGGTAGACTATAGTTCATAGGATCTCAAAGTTGGACATGACTGAACGACTAACACACACACACACACACACACACATGTTCAGCATGTTATTTATCAACAACCAGGAACTGGGGATACGAAGATGGGAGAATGAGATAAAGTCTCACTTTCAAGATCTTGGATGACTAGTTGAAGACAGATAAGAAAACAATTATATTTTTTTGGGTACATGCAAAGATATAGGAACATTGAAGAGGAGGACATAATCCAAGTCAAGGGTTGGCTAAAGGATTTAGGAAACCTCCTTGGAGGGGTGATGGCAGCTGATTCTTTGGTGATGCTAAAGGAGTAGTGGGTTAATTTGAGAAGGGAGCATGAGATAGTGGCATACCATACTAATTAGGTAGCAGTTAGCAAAGACACAACCTGATGTGTGTAAGGAACCATAGTCATTTTATTCTTGAAGCTCAAAGTGTGAGATTGGGACAGGAGAGGAGCTTGTAGATCTAGGTGGAGATCAGTGCAGGTTGACATTTCACACATCCTAATTTAAGGGACTTGAGTTTTATACAGTGGAATGAATTGGCTGGATTTTGCCTTCTTGATATGTGCCTCTTATAGCCAGGTATAGAATGAACTTGTTGGGAAGTCAGGCTTGGAAATAAGAAGGTTAGTTAGGTAGATTTTTCAGTAAACAGGCTTCACTATGTAAAAGAGAATAAGGATGAAATTGAAAGTACAGATTTCAGAAATATTCAGGAAATGGACAGAATTCATTAATTGGTTATTTATGGACATCTAGGGAGAGTGAGTAAAAGGGAAGAATGACTCAGGGTTCTGGTTTGGTGGGTGGGTGGTTGTCAACTATAACAATAAATACAACAGAAGAACATATTCATTGGATTAGATGATGGGTTCTGTTGTGGACCTTTTGAATTTTAGGTGCCAATGGGCTTTCCCTAGAAAGATTTCCAACAGATGGCTAAATATGTGAAGGTTAGGTGAGAAGTCTGGGTTTGAAATCCAAATCTGGGAGCCATTACCAAATAAGCGGCACTGAAACTCTAAGATTGGACATTCTCTTTAGTGTCAGCATCATGTTCATAAACAGTATGAATATGCTATGTGTACACTGATCAAACTGTCCCAGAGCCAAAATGTGGAAGAACTCTACTTAACCTTGTTTAATTTGCTTAACTTTGAATTGACCTGAAACATACTTTTAAAAATTGAAAGAATTTCCTGTCTGTTCAGTGGTTAAGGCTCTGGGCTTCCACTGCAGGGCCCATGGGTTTGGTCCCTGGTTGCCAAACTTGGGTCCTGCATGCTATGCAGTGTGGCCAAAAAAAAAAAAAAAAAAATTGAAGAACAAACATAACCAGAATCTTTTATAAACATTATTTACTTTTCCCCTGAATTTTAATCCTAGCATCAAAGTAGCATATCAAAATATCATTTGAATTGAATTGATAGCCCATTTACTTGGAGTTCTTAGAATTGGGTGGCTAGTGTATACAGAACACTGAATTCATTGCAAAAGACTTCAAAGGCAGTCCATATAATGATTTTGGCAATAAAAAGATTTTAATTTTTCCTCTCCCACCTCAAGCACAAGTCATCGATGTAGAAAAATTACTCCCAGATGAGTTTACAATTGCCAGTAATCCAAAATTTAACCAAATTGGATCATCACACACTGTGTTTGGAAGGAAGACTGACAAAATGTTCTTTTAGTAGATTCTAGGAAGTGTAGGATTTAACTTAACTATGGTGGCCCTGGAAAATGGTTATTGCCTAAAGATAGGAGTAATTAAGTCTAATGCTCTTCGTTTGTAGGAGAATTTTTTGATAATAATTTTGGTAAGTGTTATCTTATGAAAACAGAAAATAAAAGAGCATAAGCTATAGAATGAGGAATATAGAAACTCACCAGTTTTGTAGTATTTTGAACTTCATTTAATTGGAATCTCATTCCCTATACAGTACTGATTAATAGTAATGATAAATAGTTTCCAATACTTAAGTACTTCTTACAGTGTGCTAGTTGCTGGTCTAAACACTTTATATATCACCATACCACCCTGAAAGAGGAATACTGTTATCAGCCACCTTTAACACATGGGATACTGAGGCAAACAGAGGGTAAGCCAACTTGCCCAAGATCACATAACTATTAGTACTAATTGGTGGAGCAGATATTCTGCCCTCAGAGTTATGGTAGATTCAGGAAGACTGCCCTTAAAATCTATGGTAGACCCAGATAGTCTGCCCTCCTAGTCCATGGTAGACCCAGGCAGTCTGCTCTCTGAGTCCATGGTAGACCCAGGAAGACTGCCCTTAGATTCCATGGTAGACCAGATGGTCTACTCTCATAGCCCATGGTAGGTGGGCCAAGATAGTCTGCCCTTAAATCCCATGGTAGACCTGTGTAGTCTACCTGAAGAGTAAGTGGTGCACTCAGGTGGTTTGCCTTCAGAGTCCTTGCTGTTAATCACAATCCTAGTTTAAATGATCATAAATGCAACTGATAAATAGTATATCTATGCATTGTGGAGTTTTTCAAAGTATGGAGATGACATAATTCTGACGCCTTAAAAAGTACAGTCTCTGGCACTGTTTCCCAAATAGTTTGCTTTGTAACACACCACAATAATGCTTTTAATTTTCTCTACTGTTGTGTAAAGGTAATATTGCACATATTCTTTATGTTTAAAAATAAAGGGAATTTTAAAAAATAAATTTAAGTTGTCTCTTCAGGTTAACTGTATTTTTGAGTGATATACAAATTAGCTGTAGAGATTATCAATTTTAGGAGACTTTTTTGAGGACTTCAGTGTCCTTATAAAAGCATAAGGTATATTCTTTGCTTTTTTACCCAGGAAATATATTGTAAATGGAAATTAATTTAATCAAATAATTCAAAAGGTGCCAGGCATGCATGCATTGAAAGTTTTATTATTAATGCTATTCATTTTTTTAATTATAAAAGTAATACATACAGTCACAGGATATAACATTTGGAGATAAAATATGAAAATCCATAAACCCAGCAGCTATTATGCCTTATAGTCTTATTTCCTTATCGTCTTCTCCTGTGTATCTAGTCTTACATTATTGTAATAATAGTATATTTATAATTTTGTACTTTAAGAAGTTTTAATTTTACTCCTTAATATTATCGAAGATCCTTTTTTTGGTAAAAATAGAGTACTAATTTGTTGTTTGAATATGTTTTCATGTTATGGGGTTACTTTGTAGTCTGTACTAAGTTTATATATTATAATTCAGAAAACTTTTTGGGTTATTCTCCTCACCTTTATCTCTGTTCCAAGCCTTGGCTTTCCTCAGCTAGGTCCACCGATGCCCCCTACCTGCAGGCTGAGTCTTGCACGGTACCTGAGCCATTCTTACCTGAGTCAGCAGATACATCTTTAGCTTCAGACCCGCTGATGTGACTTGGAGTTAGCTTTATCCACCCCAGATCTTAGACTCTTTTGCACAGCTGTTTATAATCCTGCTTTCTCTCGGCTGACCCTCCACCCTACACATCCCTCTGCTGCCAATTGCCATGGGATCAGCCCTGGGCGCTTACTTTGTTGCTTTCCCTTCATCTCTTCTCATCCTTCAATTTCCAGTTATAGCTGAGTTGGCCAGGCTTCTTCTCCTTGGTACCCACTTCTCTCCAGTTATTCTCCTTCATCCTGTAGTCTCCTTCTAGGCATTTTTGACCCCTTTCTTACTTCCTGCCACTTGCGTCCCTTCCATATTCCCAGTCAGACGTAGTCCCTGCCACCTGAACAGGATTTTCCAGGCTTGCCTCCTTAATTCTGATTGAGACTTCTCCTTGGAAACTTTATTCTTCTGCTTTATTTATTGAATTCAACTTATGTCTTGCCTAAGTTATGCTCTTTGGACCAAGTTCCTTTGACCGGCCCACCGTTTTCTTAGATGGCAGGTGCTATAGGCGATCACATTGCCCCTGACGTGTGCTGTGTCCTGGGGCCAGTCCTCTGCCTGTCTCTATTTTCTTACCATGTCAACCTCTGTTTCAGAGACCTGAGACTACTCAGGACAATGTCAGCAGGATGATTTCTGCAAAGACAAATTACTGTGTAAAATCAGGAGAGTAAAAGATGAATTTTAATGCATATGGAAAAAAAATGCATTCACTGACTTTTGTTAAATCTCCTCAGAACCTTTTACATCTGAACTATTATATCACTTGAAGGAAAAAGGAACAACTGTCTATGTCACATCCAGACATCTTTGTACTGTGTAGGCTCTAGATGCATTGCGTGTTGTGTCTAGATTTAACATGACTATAACACATGAAATAAAAGAATCCATCAATACAGACTAAATTAAAATTGGAGTTGCATAAAGAGAATCTATGGTGAGCTGTCTTTGAGTTGCCTCATTTATTCTTATTGATGAATTTTCATAAGTTACTCCTTGAATAAATTATCCAAGAATCAGTGCGTGATTTTCTTTATATATTACTTCATATTTGTATAAAGGTCCTGCCATAATAAAATCTTATGATGATTATGGTTTTTGCCATTTGGATGGACTAGATGCTTTTTTATAATGATTAGTGTTTTTGCTCTCCTGTTGGACTGAATTTTTCATTTACAATTTATATAATAAAGTGAAACAGCATTGCAAGTCTACTATTAAAAAGGCTCAATAATTCTTTCATTTTTTCAGCTCTAGGTACTGTCATATCCTTTCCTTCTTCATCATATACATAACTGACCATATCAGCAACATGGTCACAGTACACAACTCCTTTCCTCTAAGATATCAAATTGAGAAATTTTCTTTAACTTCGATCTCCTGACATTATGCCATTCTTTTTTTTTTTTTTTTTCTTTTTTTCTTTTTTTTCATTATGCCATTCTTATTCTGACTTATCTGTGAATCACAGGGCATGGTCAGTTACATGATGCAGTGAGCAAGGAGGGTCTATAATAAATGTGCCATTTCCATGGTATCAGTTTAGTTCAGTTCAGTCACTCAGTGGTGTCTGACTCTTTGCGACACCATGGACTACAGCACTCCAGGCCTCCCTGTCTATCACCAACTCCCAGAGCTTGCTCAAACTCATGTCCATTGAATCAGTGATGCCATCCAACCATCTCATCCTCTGTCGTCCCCTTCTCCTCCTGCCTTCCATCTTTCCCAAAATCAGAGTTTTTTCTAATGAGTCAGTTCTTTGCATCATGTGGCCAAAGTATTGGAGCTTCAGGCTTCAGCAATAGTCCTTCCGATGAATATTCAGGACTGATTTCCTTTAGTATTGACTGCTTTGATCTCCTTGCATTTCAAGGGACTCTCAAAAGTCGAGAAGACTTAACACCACAGTTCAAAATCATCAATTCTTCGGCATTCAGGTTTCTTTATGATCCAACTCTCACATCCATACATGACTACTGGAAAAACCATACTTTTGACTATACAGACCTTTGTTGGCAAAGTAATGTCTCTGCTTTTTATTATGCTGTCTAGGTTGGTCATAGCTTTTCTCCCAAGGAGCAAGCATCTTTTAATTTCATGATTGCATTCAACATCTGCTGTGATTTTGGAGTCTCCCAAAATAAAGACTGTCCCTGTTTCCATTGTCTCCCTATCTATTTGCCGTGAAGTGGTGCACCGGGTGTCATGATCTTCATTTTTTGAATGTTGAGTTTTAAACCAGCTTTTTTTACTCTCCTTTTTCACTTTCATCAAGAGGCTCTTTAGTTCCTCTTCGCTTTCTGCCATAAGGGTGGTGTCATCTGCATATCTGAGGTTATTCATATTCTCCCGGAAATTTTGATTCCCAGCTTGTGCTTCATCCAGCCCAGCATTTCACATGATGTACTCTGCGTATAAGTTAAATAAGCAGGGTGACAATATACAGCCTCGATGTGCTCCTGTCCCAATTTGGAACCAGTCCATTGTTCCATGTCCAGTTCTAACTGTTGCTTCTTGAACTGCATATAGATTTCTTAGGACGAAATCAAGTTGGTCTGGTATTCCTATCTCTTTAAGAGTTTTTCACAGTTTGGTGTGATCCACACAGCCAAAGGCTTTAGTGTAGTCAATGAAGCAGAAGTAGATATTTCGCTGAAATTCTCTTGCTTTTTCTATGATCAAACAGATGTTGGCAATTTGATCTCTGGTTTCTCTGCCTTTTCTAAATCCAGCTTGAACATCTGGAAGTTCTCAATTCACGTACTGTTGCAGCCTGGCTTGGAGAATTTTAAACATTACTTTACTAGCATGTGAGATGAGTGCAATTGTGCGGTAGTTTGAGCATTCTTTGGCACTGCCATCCTTTGGGACTGGAATGAAAATTGACCTTTTCCAGTCCCTTGGCCACTGCTGACTTTTCCAAAGTTGCTGGCATATTGAGTGCAGCACTTTCACAGCATCATCTTTTAGGGTTTCAACTAGCTCAGCTGTAATTCCATCACCTCCACTAGCTTTGTTTATAGTGATACTTCCTAAGGCTTCCTTGAGTTTGCACTCCAGGATGTCTGGCTATAGGTAAGTAATTATACCATCATGGTTGTCTGAGTCATTAAGATTTCTTTATATAGGTCTTCTGTGTATTCTTACCATCTCTTCTTAATATCTTCTGCTTCCGTTAGGCCCATACCATTTCTGTGCTTTATTGTACCCATCTTTGCATGAAATGTTCCCTCAGTATCTCTAACTTTCTTGAAGAGATCTCTAGTCTTTCCCATTCTGTTGTTCTTCTCTATCAGATCTAATCCCTTGAATCTGTTTGTCACTTCCACTGTATAATCGTAAGGGATTTGATTTAGGTCATACCTGAATGGTCTAGTGGTTTTCCCTACTTTCTTCAATTTAAGTCTGAATTTGGCAATAAGGTGTTCCTGATCTGAGCCACAGTCAGCTTGCGGTCTTGTTTTTGCTGACTGTATAGATCTTCTCTATCTTCGGCTGCAAAGAATATAATCAATCTGATTTTGGTATTCACCATCCATTGATGTCCATGTATAGAGTTATTTCTTGTGTTGTTGAAGAGAGTGTTTGCTATGACCAGTGTTTCTCTTGGCAGTACTGTGTTAGCCTTTGCCCTGCTTCATTCTGTACGCTAGGCCAAACTTACTCCGGGTATCTCTTGACTTCCTACTTTTGCATTCCAGTCCCCTATGTTGAAAAGGACATCTTTTTATGGTGTTAGTTCTAGAAGGTCATGAAGGTCATCATAGAACTGTTCAACTTCAGCTTGTTTGGCATTAGTGGTTGGGACATAGACTTGGATTACTCTGATATTGAGTGGTTTGCCTTGGAAACGAACAGAGAACAGTCTGTCGTTTTTGTGACTGCACCCAAGTACCGCATTTTGGACTCTTTGTTAACTATGAGGGCTACTCCATTCCTTCTAAGGGATTCTTGCCTACAATAGTAGATATAATGGTCATCTGAGTTAAATTCACCCCTTCCAGTCCATTTTAGTTCACTGATTTCTAAAATGTCAATGTTCACTCTTGCCATCTCCTATTTCACCACTTCCAATTTACCTTGATTCATGGACCTAACATTCCAGGTTCCTATGCAATATTGTTCCTTATAGCATCTGACTTTACTTCCATCACCATCACATCCACAACTGGGTGTTGTTTTTGTTTGACTCAGCATCTTCATTCCTTCTGCAGCTATTTTTCCACTCTTCTCCAGCAGCATATTGGGCACCAATCGACCTGGGGAGTTCAGCTTTCAATGTCCTATCTTTTTGCCTTTTCATACTCTTCATGAGGTTCTCAAGATGAGAATACTGAAGTGGTTTGCCATTCCCTTCTCTAGTGGACCACATTTTGTCAGAACTCTCCACCATGATGTGTCTGTCTTGGGTGGACTTACATGGCATGGCTCATAGTTTCATTGAGTTAAACAAGGCTGTGATCCATGTGATCAATTTGGTTAGTTTTCTGTTATTGTGGTTTTCATTCTATCTGCCCTCTGATGGATAAGGATAAAAGGCTTGTGGAAACTTCCTTATGGAAGGGACTGGCTGTGGGGAAGTCTGGGTCTTGCTTTGATGGTTGGGGCTCTGCTCAGTAAATCTTTAATTCAGTTTCCTTTTGTGGGGTTGTGTCCCTCCCTGTAGCTTGGCAGGAGGCCAAACTATGGTAAGGGTAATGGTGGTGATGGTGACCTCCTTCAAAAGGACTTATTCCATGGTATACAATGGTGATATCCAAGTAATCTGCTGATGTTGGTCATAATCTAAGAAAGCTGTTGACCATGGAGAAATCCCTGAAAGAAGTAAGGGAGGATTCCTGCTAATGGAAGCACATGACAATGGAGAGTTTAGTTAACAATCAAGGCTGGTACTTGATTTCAGTTTGAACTGTTTATACCATGTATTACCTGTAGTTCTCCCATACCACACTCAGAGGTCTCAAATCACATCACCTTTATGACTAAGAGGATTTCCAATATTTTCTCTGGGTTGCGTGAGTTTGTCTTAGGGGTATATGTGCTGCTGCTTTTACTGCTGCTAAGTCACTTCAGTCATGTCTGACTCTGTGCAACCCCACAGACGGCAGCCCACCAGGCTCCACCGTCCCTGGGATTCTCCAGGCAAGAACACTGGAGTGGGTTGCCATTTCCTTCTCCAGTGCATGAAGGTGAAAAGTGAAAGTGAAGTTGCTCAGTCATGACCAACTCTTCGGGACCCCATGGACTGCAGGCTTCTCCATCCATGGGATTTTCCAGGCAAGAGTACTGGAGTGGGGTGCCATTGCCTTCTCCGGTATATGTGCTACATACATGCAAAGAAGGGTTGTGAGAGGAAGGGAAAAGAGTTCAAGTTGAATTATGGTCCAGACCATCTATTCTGGCTTTACTTAAGTGTTTTTATGTATATTACATATCACAGCTTTGTGTAGGAAAGCTTTGAGAAAAGTGGTTGCTTTAAAAACGTTTGAGAGCTACTCCATGCATCACTGCAGATACAGAGATCATGTTTGGTGCTGTCTCCTCTTTAGCAGTTGATGTGAAAGAGGTTCATTGAGTCCCTGTAGAGTACCATGTCCTGGAACCATTTACTAGGCATCTTGTTCACATCTTGGACTGTTAAAACAGTTGCTGGTCTACAATCTTGTATTTTTCTGTAGTTCTGCACACAACTTATCTTTATCTCTATACTTTTTGATGATCTTATTTATACTTTCAAAGTAACTTCTCTTACTAAATATTCCAAAATGTGTCTCCAGCCTTAACTTTGCCACTTTGTACCCATATGAGGTGTGGAAGTCATCCTTGTGATCCTCAGTTTTCTTATTTGTATAACAAATATCCTTACCTTCCTGACTCTATAAGGATAGAAAAGAGTAGAGACACTAATTTGTAAATTGCACAGGTATTAAAAATAGTATCATTTCTCTTGGTGTAATTAGTATTTTCAGGATCTTATTTCTAACTTCTGCTTTTTTTTTTTTTTTTTTTGCAGGAATGCTTGTTTGTATGGAACTTGATAGCTTTAGTCTAAGATTTACTAACAGTACTCAGTCATTCCTTTAGTTTTCCAACCGTCATTGTATCTCAAAATCTTGAAAGCACCTTTTAATCCCTTCTCCTCCTTTTGAGTCTTACTGTTGTCACATTTCTTCAGGCCTTCATTGTGACTTGTCTGGATTATTACAATAATCTTTTAACTGGTCCCCTCTCTTCAGTCTTTACTTCTACTGTGTCGTCTGTCCTGTTGCTGTAAGGTTTATGTTTGTTTGTTTGTTTTTGTTTTATTATTTTTGCTTTTTCTTTCTCTTCTAAAAATACAGCATCTTTGCACATGAACTTCAGTCCACCCCACCCCACCTTTCCACCCCCACATTGCAGTTAAGGACTTGTCAGCCTTTGTTAGTCGTGCCTTCAAAGTCCTCTACAACGTATATTTACTCTGCATTTACAGTTTTTCCTTTTATACCTCCTCCACAAGCCTCCTCTTCAGCCAAACTCTGTTCTCCAACATAGTTAACCACCTTTACTTCTGGATCTTTCCATAGGCTCCTCTGTGTTTCTGAAGTGTCTTCATTTTGTGGTAAAATTACTTATTCTGTGAGACTAGTTGAAAGAAATACCACTTTCATGAAAGTATTTGTAATTTTTTTCCTGAACAAGTGTGATTTGGACTCTTCTCTCCTGAACTCTTTATATATGTCACTGTTCTTTAATTCGTTCCCCAGCTATTCCACAGTTGTATAATACTTCAGTAATTATGTAAAACAGTTACTTATTTCTTAAGCTTAACTTAGTTATTGTTTATCTGTTTCTTTGTGAACCATATTTTGAATCAGCCTCAGGCTCATAGTCATGAAGTAGTTGGTGACGATAATGTAATTTCATCTTATACATTATGTCCTATCATGTTACACATGCAAGAAGGAAAAGGGCTCCCAATCAGCTTTACTCTTGAGGATGTGAGGGGCCATTTTAATACTATTTTTTTCTTCATAAGATAGAGCAATATGTAGTGAGAGAATTATTTCAGTATCAGTATTTATAGCCATGTTGAAATATAATTGAAAGTACCTTCTAATTAGAAGCTAGCATTTTATAGAAAAAGTAAATTAGCTCACTTTTGGAAAGATGTCTTGCCTGTTCTTGTCTTTGATTCATCTTCAGAAGGACATTTATTTTTTGTTTTTAGTTGTATATCCCTATTTTAAGGTCTTAGACTCTGTATCAAATCTTTTTTGTATTATTGCAAATCAACCAATCTTTTACTACTTTAATGTCAACCATTCGGTCTTTATTGTGTTTTTAAATGCCAGAAAATAAAATGCAGAAACCCCACCCATGTTAATGTAATTTTATGGTTAAGATTTTACATTCACAAAAGTCCAAAAATTCAAAGTTTATAGTTCCCAAAAGAATCCTAGTTCAATCACATTGCATAAACTGAAATTAGTGCTGAAATGTATCATCATTATAGTAATGCAAAATATTCATATATGCACAAGGACACAGTCATAGTTGCTGAGGGAACTATAATTTTGGATTTTCTGACTTTTTTTGTATGTACAATTTCAACCATAATGTTAAGTTAATGTGCAGTATTTTTTCATTGACTCTGAAGTAATATATTTGTTGCTATGTTTATCTTAAAAAGTTTTCAGTGACTCCATTTTTTTTCTGTGTATATATAAACCTATACTTACAGATATCTGATGTCCCTACAAGTAAAACTACCTAAGAAATATTTCTATGTAAAAATAGCTCTTAGCCTCATGTATACTCATATCCTCTCTGCCTTTCTCTCTCACACACATACACACACAGCCTCACACACTTATGTTACATTCTGGCACATTATAGAAGCAGGTAGCATATCCACTACCTGCTGTTGAAAGCGTTGCCGATACTGAATTATTTATTCTATCTCCTACACCATCCAGAATCATTTTGGGTACTTTGACACATTTTGGTGTCTTCCATATGGATACTTCATGGTGGCAGAGTTGCCAGATGCTCAGGTTTTGTGACAGTCTTAGTTTTTCAAGGACTGTTGGAATATTCTTAGGAGATTCTCTCGCCTTGTTACAGATTCCTATGGAGTGGCAAAATACTAACATTCCTTTGAAAGTGTTTTTTAAGACAAGGATCTATTACAAGAAGTTAGTAGAATGTCCTATCTGAAAGCATTTCATTTTGGGAACTTAGCAGTGGAGCAATTTGTCATGAAACTTATTTGCAGTGAGCTGGCGTCACCCCGACAGTAAGCAATAATAAGAGTATAAATGAATTTGGGGATTAAAACAAAGTTATTTAAAATGTCAGATTTCAACTCTCATACAACTTCAGCCTATTGTTTATTTCTCAGTTGCCCAAATACAGAGATGAAGAGCAGATGTCAAATCTAACTTATCTTTTTTATCTTATTTGCTATATGATAAATATATAAGTATGTAAATAGTACAAAATATGCTGAATATTTGCTTAGTAGAATAGAATGTGCATATTCATGGTTCCAGGTATTTGCTTTTTCTCTGCAGTATTAATAGAAACACATAATCTGCCCCCTTTCTAAGTGCTGCCCTTAACACACTATTGAACTGGAAATTCTCAACTTTAATGTCCATCTCAAGTGTTTTCTCCTCTAACCTTTCTGGCTTTTCCATACCAAACTTGAAGTTCCCTGCTTGCCTCTCTGATGGGTTCTCTGTGTTTCCTGAGATTCCGTGGCCACTGTTAGGTACAAGTTGAGGGAAGGGAAGAAAGGAATGGACTGATTATGAATAGATGTTTCCATGCTGTGCCTTAGGTGTAAATGTCTTGCACAGGAGAGAGGCTTTAGATAACTTTTTGTGACCTATGTATGGCATGTGAGCCTCAGTAGTAGGCAAGGGGAAATTCAAATAACATTGAGTCTCAGATGGATATCTGGTGAGCCTCTAATGCATATTTATATCCATGTTCGAGTACTTTTGTCTATTATTATGTGGGGAAAAAAGGGTGAAATACTGTCAAAGAAGAGTTTTTCTAGCTGTTTCTTTTTCTCTCAGTGAATGGGTTCCTCCGGCCCCTTTTTAAGCGGAGAATATTTTCACCCCAGTGTCTAAGTTGAAGCTGTCCTCACTACTGGCAGCTCACTTAGTACTCATGACTTCCTTGCTATTGCTCACTATCCTGGTTCCCGTTTTGCTTCTAGCTGGCCAACCCAGGGCAAATGACCTCGTTTTGTGCCTCTCAGTCCCCTGGTCAGGCAGTGTGACCTTGGTAGGGGAGAACGAGATGCATCTCAGAGACTTACCCTGTCAAGTAGGTTGTGTTGAATGACCTGAATACTTCATCATAAAATAATCTCAATAATATTGTTTATATAGCATTTTGTATTTTTCATCTATTTCCCCCCATACCTATGTATATATTAATTTCTTTAAAAAAGGGGGGGGCAGTTATTTCAGTTGTGATCAAGGGAAGCATACTGAAAAAGTTTTTATTTGTGAAACTTAGCCATGTAGAAAAATTTGTAATTTTCATTTTACTCTATTCAAATGGGAAGTTCGGATCTTTCCAAAAACGAACTTTTAGGTGTTTTCCCTTCTGTGCTATAGATTGGGAAACATAATCTTAGAATTTTCACCTTGTTGGCTTGATGAAAAAGAAACAGGATTCAGCAAATAGATGTTTATCAAATGTCTCATCTTTAAAAATGTAAAAGACCAGGACACAATCTGGGGACTATCCCTTCAAATTCTTTTTCTTTTTCTTTTTTTTTAATAGTTTTTATTTATTTGTTTTTGCCTGTGCTGGGTCTTCCTTGCTGCGTGGGCTTTTCTCTGGTTGTGGCAAGAAGGGGCTACTTTCCACTTGCAGTGCGTGGGGGTCTCATCCCGGAGATCTCTCTTGTTGTGGAACATGGGTTCTAGGGTGTGAGGGCTTCAGTAATTGATGTCAGATGTGGGCTCAGTAGTTGTGGCTCCTGGACTCTGGAACCCAGGCTCAGCAGTTGTGGCAAACATGCTTAGTTGCTCCAAGCACGTGGGATCTTCCCAGGGATGGAAACTGTGTCTCTTGGATTGACAGGCGGAGTCCCCACCACGAAGCCACCAGGGAAGCATCAAATTCTTTTTCTTTTGTGATGCACTACCTTAGCTAACATTTCACCCTCCCAGACACTTTCCGAGGGCCTACTGTGCAGAGTGCACTCTGCTGGCACTAACTTTTATAATTAATTACTTAGTGATGTCCTTATAGTTAAAGTGATGAGTAAAATAGCAAAACATTGGGGATACTAAATAGATTATTTGTGGGAAGGTATTTCTTCAAATGGCATAGTAAGCACCAAATTCAGGGAAGCTTTCAAAGAACTGTCTTGGACTTGCCAAAACAAACATAGGAGAAGTAATCAAAACACAGGAATAATCTCTATGAGAAATATAGCAACAAAATGTCACAAATCAAATGATAGAACAACTCAGTAGACTATAGGACTCTTGGAAGCAAATTTAAAGGAAATATTCATAAGCATGGAAAAGTTTAGATTTATGACCGATTATAAAAAGACTGAATATTTAGGAGGTGTTTTTCTTTGTTCTTGTTAATTTTAGCAGTAAAGGTGATTCAGTAAAATTATCAGACTATCATGTTTATCCTTGTTTATTAGCTATTTGGGCACAAAATACCTTTTTCTCCATGATTATTAAGAATAATTTAGTTGATGCCAAGAAGCAGATATTATTATTGTTGTTGTTGTGATTATTTTAATTATTCCTGGGTCATAATCAAGCCTAAATGATGATAATATCTAAAAGCAACTCTGTGTTTGCCTATGGTGTGTTTCTTAGGCTTGTGCCTGAACTGAGCTTTTTGCATCTATTTAGCAATAGCTTCTACTTGACTGGTCAGTGTGTCCTTAAATGTGTGTGATCTTTGACAACACTGGTAGGGTTGGGCTGCAGTGACAAAGGAGTTATATCCATTACCTTGGGTGTCTAGTCTTCCAGCTCTATACTGTTTAGAGATGAACTCCAAGAGTGGCATGAATATTCCAATATAAAATGATATGTTGCTGTTAAGGAATAGTTTTCTACGATAGATTAATCATGAGGTGAATTATAAATATTTCACATACTAATTATATTAGTTTATGGAGATAAAACACCATATGAAGTGTTCCCAGCACACTCAGCAAGTTAGATGCTCTTTGCATGTTAATTGATTTAACTTCTTCAAGTCTGATGATCATGAATCCCTGAAGATGACAGGGATTATTATCATTATATTGTACATTGCAGATCTTTATACCAGATTGACACCTACCTTTCCCCAGGAGTTCCTTGTCTTTTGGATGGTATCTTCAGTCCTTGATACGTTAGCACGGTAAAGCAGAGAACAGTGCCTGGCACATTATTAAGGACCCTCGGAAAACATAATGGACTCCATCAAAGTGAATGTGGATGTGTCAGTCCCTCAATCCTGTCTGACTCCTTGCAACTCCGTGGACTATAGCCTGCCAGGTTCCTCTGTCCATGGAATTCTCCAGGCAAGAATACTGGAGTGAGTAGCTATTCCCTTCTCCAGGAGAATCTTCCCAACCCGGGGATCGAACCCGGGTCTCTACATTGCAGGCAGATTCTTTACTGTCTCAGCCATCAGGGAAGCCTGGACTCCATCAAACACAGCATCAGGTAACACTTCCTAGAATTGTATTGGATGCCACAGTAAGAAAGTGCTTTCTTTGGGCAGCCTGAGATTCTTTCCAGTTTGTTTTTTAATGGTAGGAGTAAATGTCATATTGAACACTTTACTATAAATAGAGAATCAACTGGCTTGATTTTCTCAGTATCATTGAAGTAGTGAATGAATGAATGATTGATTGATTCATTTATTTGAAAACATTTACTGAGCACCTGAGGTAAGGGAGTGAACAAGGAAGATATATGTAAGGCTATAGAGAACTTAAGATTCAGAGTAGCAACTGTCATGTTGGGGAAACTAAGGATACTCAAGAAAAGGACAGCAGATATAATCTATCTCATCAAGGAGTATATACTCTTAATGGGAGGAAGCAAGATACTGTATGAAATGTGGCAGAAACATATAGCACAATCTGTAAAATTATATAACAGTCCAAACTCGCATTTTTAACAGACACATTTGGTGACCAAGCCCTTTAGTTTAATTAAATCTCCAGTGCAGTTTCTTTCACTGGTCTATACTCCACTTACATTCAACATTTGTAAAATCTGTCTCAGTATTTCTCCTTTACTCCACCTGCTGATATGTTCTCTCTTTTTTTGTTGTTGTTAAGGAGTGGTACTACTACCTGGCTGATTGTACAAGCTAGAAACCCTTGAGTCAACTTTAACCTCTCCCTCTCCTCCCCATTACCAAGTCAGACATTTCTGTTTCCTTCATTGCTCTTAATATCATCCAGTTCTCTCTATCCCCTTGTCCCAACCAACTCCTTGTTATTTCAGCCTGCTGACTCCTTCCTATTATTTAGAGTGTGGTGCCTAGATTGAATTTCTTCAGGAGATCCTTCATTGATGGTCATCACCTTTCCACAATTTGTCTAACACTATAATCACTCAGTAAATATGTGATGAATGAAGGGATGAAACAAAACTGTCTGGGTTAGTACAGGTTTGTACCTTATATTCTTTTATTTCTCAAGACATAGACTCTCATAAGTACAGTTAACAGGAAACATTGTCACGTTCTAATCTCTGATGATTCAGAATCAGTGTGGAATAACTGTAAAAGCAGGGGCTTAGAGTCCAGATCAGTTTGATTTGAAACTCATCTCTGCCTCTTAGTAACTGCTATTGTCTTAGCACTTAATCAAACCTTTTGTATTTTAACTTCTTAAATGGTAAAATGGGAATAATAGGACACATCTCTTAGGATAATGATTAAACGAGAAGATGCACTTTCAAAAACTTGTATTAAGGATTTCGTTATCAGAAAGTAATGATGGACAGCCATGCTTTTAAATGAACTGGTTTTATCTGTTATTTGGTTATGTGTAGAGCAACCTCCCTTATTTCGAGAGTGGTAGTGATGGTGGTACTTCGTCTGATTCCTTATTCTCTTGTTTTACTACTTTTCTTTGCAAATGAGCATTCTTAAGTCAGTTAAGGACAGTAAGAAAAAAAAAAAGCTTGCCTAGTATGATAATAAATGTACAAGGTATCCCTATATGGTTGGCAGGTAAAGTATGAACTTCATGAACTTCTAATACTTTATTCGGTTACCTCTAGGTTCTAAAACCTTTTCAGTTTTACCTGTTTATTTCCTTTTATTTTTTTCAAATCCTTGACTTTAGCTAATTGTCCCTCCTCTCTGATTTATTTAACTAGCACTGAACCTTCCAGACCCAAAACCTCCGAACGCAGGCCTTCCCTGTTATGCTCAGTGAACTTGAGACTTCTGGTTTCCCACTGCGCTGGGTTTTCTATGCTTCCTCGGGACTGAAGGAGCTTAGCGTCTGTGCCTTCATTCGTAATCAGCCTTGCCCTGCTTTGGGACATTTCTTGGGCAGGACAGAGTTGCCTATCCTGTTACTTACACTTTTAAACATTTATTGTTATTTAATGTTTCCTGTACTTGTGGCTAGTTTTGCCAATTATATTGTCAGCTCTTTTGGAACTGGGATGATATACTTCTTAGCTTGTCAAGTCAAAAGGCTTGACAATATTTTGATTTGTTGACTTATTGATAGATGGTCTAAAACAGATATATCTATAAAAGTTCTGATTGACTCTTGTTCTTTTGTACCTTACAAGAATACGCCTAACAGATTCTAGTCCTCAAATACATAAAAAGTGTTTTTACACAGTAAAAATTTCAGTTTTTTAAAATTTTTTTCAATAATAGGCCCATCTCCCCTTCCTGTTAATTCCTTTCTTGTTACAAACATAATTACTGAGTGTCTTGAAGAATTAAAATACTTGAGAGTTTGCTGGAGTGATTTAAGAGATAACCTGGATTTAAGTGGCACTGCTAGCTAAGAAAGCACTGCAGGTGTTACGTAATTTGTCTCCTGAAGCATCTGTAAGGCAGTTCAGAGTGCTGATGACGGTAGGGTGGATAGATATTAAGAAACCAATTGGAGATACTACTTAATGGAAGGTCCAGCTTACAGACCTCAATACCCTGCCTTTTGAGCACGTATTCTTTGTATTGTGTTCTCCTAGCCTTCATGATAAGCATAGGAAAAAAATATTACATAGTGGAAGAAACCAAAACTAACCTCTTAATTGATGCTACATTATGGGACAGCTTTTGGGAAACTATTAGCTTGTAAATTATCTCCCACAAGAACCTAGCAAACTAAATGACTACATTTCTTTCTCCTTAATTTATTTTATTACTATTTATTATTATTATTATCGACCATGTTTTGCAGCTTGCAGGATCTTTCTCCAACCAGGAATCGAACTCAGGCCCTAGGAGTGAAAGCACTGAGTCCTAACAATTGAACCTTCACGGAATTCCCTGTTTCTTTTCCCTTTAAATATGGCTTTCATCTTATAATTTTAATTGTTTCAGCAAATGGGAATGTTTGATTATATATGTTCTTCAAGGTTTTTAAGAATCCATAGCATTTCAGCGTGCAGTGGATATATTCTAATTAAGATCAAGTAGCTGACAACTAAACATAGTTAAAATGATGTTTTGTATCAGGGATTAGTGATTAGAACTCAGTTATCTTTCTATGCAGTTTTTTTTTTTTTAATAAATTTAAAAAATATATTTAAGCCAAAGACTTTAAAATGTTTGGGAATAATTTTCATATATGCGTGTATGTGTCACTGAGCTCCCGGTTACATTGAAACACTGTCAACACACTTTGAAAGTGACACAGTGGAGGAAAGGATGACACTCTTCTCTTTCATGTCTCACATCCAGTTCATCAGCAAACCCCATCAGAAGCTTCTCAGCACCATCAATGCTGTCATCTTAGTTCAAGCCACCATGGTGTCTTTTCCTTCCTCTTGTCCCTTCTTCCAAAATAATTCCGTTTGCAGTCCGTTTTCCACACTGCAGTCAGAGTAATGTTTTCTGATATTAAAAAATAATAAACAGCTCACGAAATACATAAATACTTAAATGTAATAGAAGCATAGATTATATAAGAAAAAAATTTAGACTTTATGTATTTAAATAAATCTAAACATATATCTAAATATCTAAAACTCATGTTCTAGTTGATGACATTATGACACATCATATCTTGAAATCTGTTAAAATATGTGCTTTGGAAATTGCTAACATAGCAAAGCATGTAAAATACGAAAAGCAAAAAATCAAATTGTAATAATTTATACATATTGCAAAATGAAAGAATAAAGGTAAATCCATCAAATAAACATTTATTGTTTTGTTATTTCCCTAATTAGAACCCTTTATTCTCTTCCCGTTGCTCTTACCATAAAAGTACGTTTCATGTCTCACAGAGGCCCATTGGCATCCTCAGCATCTGCTCTGGGGACTTGCTGAACAAATGGCTCCAGTTTGCTTGGCCCTTACTCAGTTTCTAAACCTGCCACTTTTCTTCTTGCCTTAGCTACTTTGTTCTCCCTTTTGGGTCCATCATTTAGTTTCAGTTCAGTTCAGTCACTCAGTCATGTCCGACTCTTTGCGACCCCATGAATCGCAGCACGCCAGGCCTCCCTGTCCATCGCCAACTCCTGGAGTTTACTCAAACTTATGTCCATCAAGTCGGTGATGTCATCTAACCATCTCATCCTCTGTCGTCCCCTTCTCCTCCTCCCCTCAATCTCTCCCAGCATCAGGGTCTTTTCCAACGAGTCAACTCTTCGCATGAGATGGCCAAAGTATTGGAGTTTCAGCTTCAGCATCAGTCCTTCCAATGAACAGCCAGGACTGATTTCCTTTAGGATGGACTGGTTGGATCTCCTTGCAGTCCAAGGGACTCTCAAGAGTCTTCTCCAATACCACAGTTCAAAAGTATCAATTCTTCGGCGCTCAGCTTTCTTCACAGTCCAGCTCTCACATCCATACATGACCACTGGAAAAACCATAGCCTTGACTAGACGGACCTTTGTTGGCAAAGCAATGTCTCTGCTTTTTAATATGCTATCTAGGTTGGTCATAACTTTCCTTCCAAAGAGTAAGCGTCTTTTAATTTCATGGCTGCAGTCACCATCTGCAGTGATTTTGGAGCCCCCAAAAATAAAGTCTGCCACTGTTTCCACTGTTTCCCCATCTGTTTCCTGTGAAGTGATGGGACCAGATGCCATGATCTTAGTTTTCTGAATGTTAAGCTTTAAGCCAACTTTTTCACTCTCCTCTTTCACTTTCATTAAGAGGCTGTTTAGTCCCTCTTCACTTTCTGCCATAAGGGTGGTGTCATCTGCATATCTGAGGTTACTGATATTTCTCCCGGCAGTCTTGATTCCAGCTTGTGCTTCCTCCAGCCCAGCATTTCTCATGATGTACTCTGCATATAAGTTAAATAAACAGGGTGACAATATACAGCCTTGTCGTACTCCTTTTCCTATTTGGAACGAGTCTGTTGGTCCATTTCCAGTTCTAACTGTTGCTTCCTGACCTGCATATAGGTTTCTCAAGAGGTGGGTCAGGTGGTCTGGTATTCCCATCTCTTTCAGAATTTTCCACAGTTTATTATGATTCACACAGTCAAAGACTTTGGCATAGTCAATAAAGCAGAAATAGATGTTTTTCTGGACTCTTGCTTTTGCGATGATCCAGCGGATGTTGGCCATTTGATCTCTGGTTCCTCTGCCTTTTCTAAAACCAGCTTGAACATCTGGAAGTTCATGGTTCACGTATTGCTGAAGCCTTGCTTGGAGAATTTTGAACATTACTTTACTAGCATGTGAGATGAGTGCAATTGTGCAGTGGTTTGAGCATTCTTTGGGATTGCCTTTCTTTGGGATTGGAATGAAAACTGACCTTTTCCAGTCCTGTGGCCACTGCTGAGTTTTCCAAATTTGCTAGCATATTGAGTGCAGCACTATCACAGCATCATCTTTCAAATCAGTACCTTGCAAATAATAGATGCTTCATGTAGACTGACTAAATAAGCACCAGAATGCAAATAGTAGCCATCTCTTCCAGGGTGGTTGTGCAATACTTCATTTATGTTTTTTACATTTAAAACATTTTCTGTAAAGAACATGTATTTTCTAATTATCAGAAGGTAA
Source organism: Dama dama (assembly GCF_033118175.1). Lineage (NCBI taxonomy): Eukaryota > Metazoa > Chordata > Mammalia > Artiodactyla > Cervidae > Dama > Dama dama. Next base: position 54,099,696 of record NC_083713.1, read on the forward strand.
AAAATTATCATTCTGGGCTTTTAGAATTGGAGACTCTGGTTGGTAAAATACAGTAAGTCAGCAGGAACTTAGAAATTAAATTATCATAAGTCAATCAAGAGTCTGTACAAAGAAATCAATTCAGTGAGGCATTGCATTCAGGTAGGATGGGTGGAGTGTTGGGTTAAAGGAAGTTAGTCCATCTGAGTTGTGCCTTCCAAATACTTTATGCCTAATTTAATTTAAACTTAAATTTAAAATTTAGTTCTTCAGTAACACTAGCTACATTGGCAAGTGCTTTATAGTCATGTTAGCTAACTGCTGATATATTAATTAGGGATATTTTTCATCGTGCAGAAAATATTATATCACAAAAGGTATGGGATCTAGAATCCTGGAAGGAGATATCAAGGAACAGAAACTCAAGATAGGCAAAAGAATAAAGAAAGACTTAGGTAGTGAGGTTGGGCAATGTGAATCTGGAAAAGGAGTTTATTTTGAATATTCAAAATTTGAATTTTCACACTTTGAATTCAAAGTTTGAGTATTCAAAGGAGTTTTGAGCAAGGTGACACAGCTGGAAGAAGGCATTTATTTTTCTGTTAAAGTCTTGTGGAATCCTTGTAAGAAATTGTTTAAGAATAAATAACAATGTAAATTAGTATCTGTGTTAAATTGTGTTCTGTATCCCTTTATGTGATAAATGGTTTTGGAAAGTGGGGGGCTATTGAAAAGATCTTATTGGACAAGAGTAACTAGTCCATGAAGCATTTTCTCCTTGATTGTATACGGCAGTGGTTAGAATCCTGAATGCCTGTCCTCTGTTTCTCATTTCACGGCCCCTTCATACTTCATACTTTTAAGGTATAAAAGTATGCATCCTGATAACAGTAGTCACACAGCTACACTGCTTAGGTATATTTTAACACCTCTTTTGATTCATCAAGAAAATAGGATGAAAGGCAAACAACAAGTATATTCAAACTGAATCAAAGAAAAATAAAATCTTGAATTTAATTATGTTGAATAATTCCTTAAGCAAATGTGACTCAGATTGTAGGTATAATGTGTATTGGAAATACTTGAAGCATGTATATGGATACAATTCCAAATACTAGAACGTCCTTATAACACAGAACCGTTTTGGTTAGACGATTTTAATAGCAGCTTACTTATACTGTTGGTGAGATGGTGAGCTAATGATGTAGCTGTTAATTTGAATTTAGCAGACATTTTAAATATAGGTTTCTCTTGCAGAGACAAGAGTTGCAATGTAAAGCTCTCTGGTGGTCTAAAAACAGCTTAATTCCGTAGTAGCCTGGTAATAAGTACTAATCCAGCTTATACAATGACTGTAGTCTGTCATGTTTGTGAAAGATTGCCCAACTGCTTTCTCTGGGTTTTATGTTAATTTAAAAATATTAAACATAAAACCTTATAACATCTTCATGCTGAGATAAACTGTTCAATTTAACTTGTGCTCAAGCAGCAGCTGTCAGGAATTATCTTGTTCCTAGTGGTTTTTGCTATCACCTTGTGCCCTTTCCTGCCAGAGACACAGTGTGGGATGATAAAGCTCACCTTGTTAGGATTTATTGCTTAAATAATACCTGAGGCAGGATGAACACTGGGAACCTAGGGTTTAACTGCTGATTGAGTGATGTCATTCATTGTGTTATTGTACCTTTTCTTTTTAATTGATAAAAGAGGACAAAGTAAAAATTGCCTATGAATCTTACCTGCATATTTTTTTTTCTTCGTGAGCATATTCCTCACTTGTTAGGTATCACTGGGCTGAATATTTGAGGAGTTGCTTATTGTCCAATTTAACTACCATTTTACAAGCAAAAAGCAAAGAGAAATCTTTTACCTATGTTGGAGATAATTTCCACAATTTAGAAGTAGTGAGGGCTATTTCAAAATTAGTTATAAAAATAAAATGAGTTTCTTATTGATGACTGAACAAACTGAAGGAAGTGTTGGTGTGGGCAGTCCCAAATGGGTAATATTTTGAAAACCATTGCCATTTTCCTTCTGAATGTATTGCATCCTTTCATTTGATAACTTCTATTTGGAAGGTTCAGTTTTAAATTTGGATTCCTAGATTATGGATCAGCTGGTAGGTAGGGTAAAGAGTGGTGGTGTGGTGGAGGAGAGTAAAGGCCTTGCTTTAGTCAAACATTTGCTACAGATGTTCCACCCTGAGGATAATTCCCATGGAGCAAATGAACAATTGGATTATGACTAGAAATACATATATGAGGCATTTATTATTCATGGAATGTAACATATTTTCCCCTTCTACTTACTGCCATCTAATGCATATCCTCCCAAATTTGTAGTTTCGTAAATGTATAACTTAAAAATTGGTAATGGTAGATCAGTGAGTTACAATATACCATTTATTTAATCAATTATAAACATTTCTATGAATATTTGAATATTTGTTATTGATGACCATTTGACCAAACCATTTAAGAATTAGCTGCAGACATTATGATACTTTACATGTAAATAACTCAACATGTCTCCTAAGAATGAGGATATTCTCCTGTATGACAGCAGTGAAATTACTACACTTCAATTTAAGATTGATAAAACTTTACAATTTTGTATTCAACCCGATACTCAGAGTTTCCCTATTGTCCTTATATCTTTTTATAGTTGTTTTTTACCCCATTCAGTATCCCGTCAAGGATCACACTCTGCATTTTGTTTGGGGATCTCTTTATTCCCCTTTACTCTAGATTTTCTTTTTCCTTTTATGACCTTGACATTCTTGAAGATCCAACCCCATTTATTTTGCAGACTGGCTGGCTGTTTCCTCATGACCAAATTCAGATTAAATATTTGGGGCAGGAATTGGTTATCTCTGTCTTTCTATCATGTATTGGGAAATACATGATATCCTTTTGATCCACCATTGTTCACATTAAGTTTGATCACTTGGTAAGTTGATGTCTACCAAATTTCTCCATTAATTAGTGGAAGTTACTTCTCCACGTAATTAATAGAGGAAAGCTGTAGTTAATGAATTTTTCTTCCTTGTGTGTGAATGCATCGTGTTTGCTTAGGTCTCAGTGATTGAGTCATTGCTTGCAATAGTGTGTATGTTGAGGGTGGGAGCAGGAAAAGAGGGAGGGGGAAATATTACTTAATAACTTGCTCTACCAATCACCATCTATTTTTTTTTTTTAAGGAAAATATTGATTGAGATTACATTTTATTTTTCTCTCTGCTAAAGGTCAGATTTGTAAATAAGCAAATATCTTTGTATTTCAGAATTTTCAGTCTCTATTTTATTTTTATTTTTTGGCCCCACCATGTACATGCAGGATCTTAGTTCCCTGACTGGGAATCGAACTCATTCCCCTTGCATTGGGTACAGAGTCTTAACCACTGGATCATCAGGGAGGTCCCCAGTCCCAGTTTTAGAAAAGTTTATACTTGATAGTTTTGGGAATATTTTTGGACAAAATAGAGGACATTTTCAGGATATAAATTTTCTATTTGCTTTAGTTGAATACAAATGGACAATTAAAAATGCATCTTCTTGATAAGAGTTTTTATTTAAAGCAATAAATCATAGCATTAATACAGCAATGTGAGTTTAGAAATGTCTCTACTTTTGGGTCTTCTGTTCCTCTTTTAGTCCATGAAGAAGACACTTGAATTCCCATTTATGATATATGCTCTTGTTATGTAATTATTCTTCTTATGTGAAAGGCTAGTGCTGCAGATCATATAAACACCTGAAGTTAGCCATTTGGCTTGTCAGCAAGGGAGAATTTATAGTAGTTGTAATCATGGTAATAACAAGGATGCTATTTTGTATTTATTAAGTACAATAAAAAGCATCTGCAATGTAAGTGGTGCACAACGAATTCATATCTGTGGTGTAATGAACAGTACTTTGGGCTCAGAATACCGGGAGTCTCTGCTTTGCCACTTTATACCAGTGAGATTTCTAGGAAAAACTCTTAACCTTCTTGAATCTCATTTTCTCAGAATGGGAATTAAAGCTGTAAGGGTTAAATGATTCTATATCATGTTATAAAGGTGGCGTTTCATCAAAATCATGCCATCCAAATGTCCCCAGCTGCTCAGGGACAGCAATTTGTCCCTCTTTTGTGTCCACATGTGTTAGCCAGCTTGTTAGTGAAATATTTCCAGGTTGTCCCGGACAGTTGTCTGTCTGTCCTCTAGTATTTTGTTCATGTCACTATTATAGACAGCATTCATTCTGAGGGCTGTCTTGTTCACCCTTTCTCTTCTTCCTGGCTTGACCCTGGTACATAGTAGACATTTACAATAACTGTTTGTGGAATGAATGAGTAAATAGACACTATTTCATTTATAAACATGGGTATGTAGACATTCAGTTTCCTTTTTTCCCCCCGCAAAGACAAGGAACTGGCCTTTCTTCATTTTTTAAATTTAGGTTTTATATAAGGGATAATACAAGCTATACATCTGGTGCCATTAGCAGTCCAGTAATCAAGAAGAAAATATAAAACCAACCCCACAGATACTGCAGAATATTTAAAAGGGGGGCAGTGAGAAACATGCCAAGAGAAAAAGCCCTCCCTCACTAGATAAGTCTGTTGCATAAATCAAAAGGGTTTATGTCATAACACGAACATGTGCCATTCCTGCTCACATATTGAATTTCAGTAGTTGGTTGCATAAAGAAGTAAAGTGTAATGAAACTGGCAAGCAAAGTATTCCCCAGTCAGCCTTATCTTTGTTCCATTTGTCCTTCAGATAGAGCTTTTCTTGCCTTTTTCAATAAAATCCATCCAGCTTTTTTTTTTTTTTTTTTTTTGCATCTCTCAGTAACTGAGCTGAGAAGACCAATGAGATTCAGGGCTTTTATAGTTCTTAGCAGCTGCTTTTTAAGAGATCAAAACTTAGAATGCTGCTACATGGTATTAGGCTTAACTCTTGATGTGTCCCTATGGGGGATATGTTTTCCTTGGGGTAGGATGAGTAGAGAGGAGAGAAGGTGAAGAATGCCCCTTCAAGTATGCTCAGGATGGTAACCCTAATTTCCTTCTTTCCTAGGATCCTCTTTGCAAGCTCAGTGCTTAACCTGACAGAACTGGCTGCCCTTCGACCTGACCTTGGGAAATTGAAAAAGATTCTGTACTTCCATGAGAACCAATTGGTGTATCCTGTCAAGAAATGTCAGGAGAGGGATTTCCAATATGGATACAACCAAATTCTCTCCTGGTAGGTATAGATTGTACCACTGTATTTAGTCCTTTGCCATCTTTTTCCTTATAGTTAACTTTTAAATCTAGAGACCTATGGTACACATATTTTTAAAATACCTTATATTAGGAGCAAATGTTTAAATATACCTTCCATGGTAAGAATTACTTGTGCCTCTGCAATATATATACACACACATATAAGAGAACAGCTAATGTTTTTTATAAAATACGTATGTGTAGCAACCTGATTATATGTTGAACTAGTTATTTAACTGTTTTTTTCTACAACACTCAAAATAGAAGCAAAGGGCTGTCAGGGACCTCCTTTAGTCCCTTATTCCATCATCTGTTGTGTGAGACGTACTTTTAGAAAAGGCAGTTATTCAACTTTTATTTACCAGCTACTTTCAATAGATCTAGCCAAAATCAAAATAGAAATGTACAGAGGAGTAAACAAAAATTAAAGCATAACAGAGCAAGAGGTTTTTGTCCTTTTATTCTTATTGTTTGTAAGAGAAAACTATGGAAAATGAATCTTTAGGTGATGTTTGGTTTTTTTTTTTCTTCCCCTCATTGAATCTTCTGAAATTGCCTAGCCTTAAAATACCATGACATTTCAAAGGTGATGGTCCCTCTCTTTTGTTACTTCAACAAAGTGTATCTCTTGAAACTTAGTTAATGAAAGAAGTTAATAATGACTCTGAAACAGCTTTGCTATTGGATCCCATCGACATAACTGCAACACTCAAATGGAGTCAGTTTGGCAGTGATTGGGTACAGTTTACTCACCATTTTTAACAGTTATTAGCCTTTGGGGTTCATGATGTGCTTAAACAGACACCCAGCTCTTTTGCTAGTGTATTCCATAGTTTCGTTGACATAGAAAAACAGCTAGCTGGTAATACTTCTGTGTTTTGAGCATTTTGTAAATGTTTTCCTGCAATCATTTTTACAAGCTGCTTCAATTGTGAAGTAGCAGTGCTATCAAAATAGAGTGGAGCTGCTTCCCGTCAAATGTCTCGTAAAAAAAAGCAACCGTTTTTAAATTTCATAATAAAATTAAAATACTTTATTTTATATTGAAACAGAGAGGGAAAGTATGTTTTAAAAACAAAAATGAAATCATTTTGTACTTTATCAATATGGAAAACATTTGTAATATTCTTTTGGTTTCTTGAATTAGCATCATTCTTTTCCTCAGATAGTGTGTGTTTATTACCCCTGAGAAATAACTGGGGAAAAAAATTAAGTCTGTTTTTCCCTTTATGGATGGCTTTAAAGTTAATGGAAGTTACACCCACTCATATCAGAGAGGAAATGCATGAAAAAGAATATTTCTATAAACTATCTTGGTTCTTTAATTTGGCAAAGACTGGGTTTTTAAGAATATATGTAGTTGAGTTGCATGCCCTTTGAGGGCAAATAGCAAAAAAAAAAAAAAAAATTTAACTCACTGCCCTGCATCTCTCTGTTTTAGAAAAGATTGTTTTTGCTCAAAGAGAGTGAGACCATAAAATCTTATACATGATTTTTGAGCATTGCTCTTCTCAAGAGGGTAAACTGGTAGATGAACTTGGAGAGAAAGAAATGGACTTGATCGTCGCTGGGACTCTTAATGAGAAAGCAGTGGTTTGCAGTCGTCCAGAGGAAAAATAAGAATGTCAGAAAGCAGTCCAGTTCAGATTCTCTTTGAAAAGTATGACTCCAGCTTCCTGAAATGTTTCTTTAGTTTTCTTGCTGACTTCTGCTTTTGTTGGCCCTGTCAGATTTCTTTCTTGACTGTGTGGCAGTTAAGGACTTCAGCCATGACTGACATAAGCACTCACCTTAAATAGAGGTTTCACTAACCCTCTGACTGATGAACACTTGTCGTAACTATATATTATGACCTGTGGGTCGCTATTACAATATGTGACATATAGTGAAAACAGACTAGCTGTGAAACATCCTTCAACTTTTGGTATATTATTATATTGGCTTCCTTATTGCTCAGTGCAGTCAGCACTTCTGTGACATTCTCTTGTGTTATCCATGTTGTAATCACTGCTAACCCCAAATTTGCACTAGGTTGCAACTAAAAAGACAAAAAATGCTTGTATGGGAAAACAATTTTGCAGGGGTGGGAGTGGTTAGGGGTGGCGGGTCAACATTCCTTTTGTTGGTTTTTCATTCCACTATGTACTGATAGTAGGAACTTTGTCTCAGTAAATCCAAATTAAACTAAACTTAGGATTTGTTATGATATTCCTGCTCTGTAAACTCTATTTATTCATTTGTGTTTTGCAGTCTTGTGGACTTACGTGTCTTCTTTTCAGTTTTCTTGATGTTCATTTTAGAGTGAAATAAAACTATTTTCTCTTTGATCTTGTACACCTTCTTATCAAAGCATTTGTATGCGTCATGTTGAGATCCAGGGACACTGAGACATGGGATCATTGCTTAAAGCAGTGAGGGCTATTTTAAAAAACAAAACAGTGATTTATTAAAATGGTTTTTTGAGTCATAAAGGAAACATAGTACATATTTCTGTTTTATCTAGTTCACCCATGGTTATCATTTGTGTTCATTGGTTTCCAAAAAAATGTTATATGCAAATTTGGAAACTACTGACATATTTATGATACATAAATTTTATTTCTACATTTCCTTATAACTATATAGATTATTTTTAATTTAAAAAAAGTGTTAAGGAGAGGATCACAGCATTTACATCGAAAGCAACAGCCAGTATTATATTTCTTTTGTTTAATTTTGAAGGTTCATGGTGTTATGGTCCTTTATAATGTATTATGTAATCAGTAGGACCTAGTGGTACAGATTTCTGGGTCCATTTTCACCAGTTTCCTCTATAGCTCTGACTCCCCCAAGTCTGATAGAATAATAGAATAAGTTACTTGTAGAGTACTTATATAATCCTTTCTGTGTATGTAGTCTCAGAACTTTCAAAAGCCTAACAGTTTCTTGAAACAAAGGTTAAAATGAGAGATAGACTTTAACCACCACATATTATGAAGGTATGCTCTAGTGTGAAATAACTTTTTCTGGATTAGTCTCCTTAAAGACAGTGAAAAGTATGCTAAATTTTTTGTTCTCCATACTGTGGTGTAAATCAAAGTACATCACTGAAAAAAACTCAACATGGGTAACTGGGCCACAGAGAGAAAGGTCCTCATGTTCTTGGTGATACTACAGAAAATTCCTGGCCTTGCAGAAAAATATACTTAGGTTTGATGCCTCATAAGTGAGAGTGTTAGTGGCTCAGTCATGTCCGATTCTTTGCAACCCCATGGTATGTAGCCTGCCAGGCTCCTCCGTCCATGGAATTCTCAAGGCAAGAATACTGGAGTGGATAGCCATTCTCTTCTCCAGGGATCTTCCTGGATCAAACCCAGGTCTCCTACATTGCAGGCAGATTCTTTACTGCCTAAGGAACCAGAAGAGCCCTGAAGCCTCATAGAATCCCATTAAATCACTGAATTCCTCTCTTGCCTTTCCTCTCTGATGCCAGCCATCTAACTTCCCTGATATAAGGCTAATGAAAGTAACTTATCTGTTAGGATCATTTTGATAAAAACTGGGAAGTGAAGAGTTCTTTGCAAACCCGAGGTTCAGCAAAAACTGTGATTAATAAAGAAGTCTTTAAGATTCTTTATAAAAGAAAAAGAACTGAACGAATGTGGGCTCACCATATGCATTTATCCTTTCCGTTTGCAGCCTGGTGGCTGATGTGGTGGTATTCAACTCAGTTTTTAATATGGAGTCATTTCTCACTTCTATTGGAAAATTCATGAAGTTGATTCCTGATCACAGACCCAAGGATCTGGAAAGCATCATCAGACCCAAGTGCCAAGTTATTTACTTTCCCATCAGGTTTCCTGACGTGAGCAGGTCAGTGTGACTCTATTTTCAATATTGTGTCATAAATTATTCCCCAAATGTATAAAAATAGGTGCTATTCTTGCCAGTTTTAGCTTTTTCACATAAGCATGGTTAGAGAATTGAGTACTATTTCACCTTGCTGTGATTTATAAATCATGTGTCCAACCTATCACTGAATGGTTAATTCTAAGTTCTTCCTTTCTTTTCTCTTATATTTGTTTGCCAAAGAAACGTGCTTTGACTTCTAACACTGACTGTTGTTTCTTCATTTGTTGTTTTGATACAGAAGTCATCGTCAAGCACGTCTCAACCTTTTATTCAGCTTATTCCCAGTGGTTTATATGTATAATAGTAACTCCTAAGTAAGTCAGTGTTAAATTTTGCTGCTTAGATTACTTTCATTTCCCATTCTGTTTTTTCTATTTTTTGCTTCTCCCATTTTTTATTATTTACATTATTTTAGTAAAGAATTTGGTATTTTATATTGGGTTGAAATGCATTTAATTGCTATTTCTTTTTCTCAGTCACTAAGGATATTTTTATTACCCTTATCACTGGGCCCACCCTGAATTAGCAATGGATGATGTGGCTCAAAGGGAACATTCTAGAATTCCTTTTCACTTTTGATTAAACCTAGCAAAATTGTTTTTACTGCCACCAGGAATATATCCCCCTTGTGAATAGAAACTTTACTTCAGTCGGACTCACACTAGCTGGGGATGCTGCTGTTTTGTAACTGACTGTGTCCTTAAAAAAAAGCTCAGGGACAGCTGTTTCTTCCCCATGCTTGAAGTGAAGGCAGGAAGCAATTTATTGTCCATGCTTGCGGTGTAGGAGGTCGGCATTCGGGTCTGTGTTCTGGACTCCGTGCACCCAGATTTTGCTGTGGGGACACCCACTCTTCCGCACCTCTAATACTGATTTATTTGAGTCTTGCTAGTTAATATTGCACTGAAGAAAATTCTGCCTAATACCAAGTCAAGCTATGAGTCCTAAAGTTTGTTAGACCACCTTGCCTAATCCTGATTTTCTGGAGTTCAGAAAACAGAAGGCCAGAGAAGCAGATTGGCTGTACTCACATTGTTGATTACTGTCAGAGACTTTTGATTCAGTTTTCTGTTTAGTTTCTTATCTTCCTATTAGTACAGGTCATTTGTCAAAAATATTTAATGATCTATTTACATTTTTGAAAACTATAAAGCTAAGTGAAACTAAGATCACAGTTGATTTTTATATGTATGTACATGTATGTATATATGGTATGTGTTTGTAATCCATAATTTTCATGTGTGATGAAAGAATGTCAACTTCTAAAAAATACAATGGTTATGCTTTAGCTCTATAATTAGCTAGAATATAGCTTATACTTTGGGTCATATTTTTTAACTTTATTTTTGACATTCTTTTAAGTTTTTCATATAATAATATCTTATTAAAATGTACATCTTTAAGTGAATACGTAGTTGTAGTACATCTTAATTTTTATTTCTATAGAATTTCAAATAAATAATGTTTTTAAAATTCATTTGCATCTGATATAGTCCTACAACATCCTATGTTTAATACACCTGTGGCAGTTGAATAGTTTATTAATTTGGACTGTATTACCATAAATAAATCTAGCTAAATGGAAGAAGGTTAAGAAATATTGTGGCCAAGATAACATTCATAAGCAAGGTCTTAGCCCAGAGTGTTATTTGAATTATTTTCAAATGGTAATTTGCTTTATCCAACCCAAACTCATATAGTGTAAGTAAGTGATTATTTGCATGAATGACAATCATTCTAATGCCTGCAGTCTTAAAAAGAGTATTATTTTGTTGAGATGTTGAAAAATATTTAGTAATGCCAAAGGCAAATAACCAAGGTGATTAAAAATAAAACAACTTTTGAATGCTTCTACTTTCTCTCTATGCAAATATTATACTCATGGCAAGGATGTATTTAATTTATAAACAAAGCAGAATATATACTTAAATGATTAATATAATGTGCTATAATAATATATAATATAAGGGGTAATAATCAAGGAAGGGAAAAAGCCATATTTCAGCAAAGTATATGAGGACTTCTAAAGTTGATAATTGTTCAAACTCAGAACATTCAACATTGAGCTTGAAATCCAATATTGAGCTTATAGTACCTGCTGTTACCTGATGCCTTCCTTACCCTTACCTTATTCTCAAAGGCCAGAAAAATTGTAGCAAGGAAGAATATTCACTTGAAAATATTTCATTATATGTATTAAAACATTTTGGGAAGAGAAAGCTCTTAAATACCATAGTTAGGCATGCTCATATTTGAGACTTGACCACCCCTGGTGGTTCAGAAAGTAAAGAATCTGCCTGTAATGCAGGAGACCTGGGTTCAATCTGTGGGTCAGGAAGATACCCTAGGGAAGGAAATGGCAGCCTACTCCACTGTTTTTGCCTGGGAAATCCCATGGACAGAGGAACCTGGAGGACTGCAGTCTGTGGGTTCAACAAAGAGTTGAACACAGCTGAGCAGCTCACACTTTGACTTTCACTACTAGCTCTGTAACCCATGCAAGTGTAACGACCTTGAGTTTAGGTTATGATTATATTTACCTTATCACCTCATAGGCGTGATGTAGCAATTAAATGAAATAATATGTGCCAGATGTCCAGCCTGGCACATAACAGAACCTTAATAAAGATTGTGTGGGATGTGGCTCAGACGCTCAGTTGTGTCTGACTCTTTGCAACCCTATGGACCGTGGCCTGCCTCCGTGGACCTTTGTCCACAGGATTCTCCCAGCAAGAAGACTGGAGTGGGGTGCCTTTTCCTCCTCCAGGGCATCTTCACGACCCAGGGATCAAACGCATGTCTCTTCTGTCTCCTGCATTAGCAGGCAGATACTTTACCATTAGCGCCACCTGGGAAGCCCTTAATAAAGATTAATTCATCTTATTAACTCCTTCATCCCCGTTGTTTTATAACCTAGCACATTTATTGCAACCTGAGTAAAGAGGATTGTCTTCCCTTTCTCCGTCTCTTAACGTGTGATAGCAGAGAAGTATTCTGCCAAAGGAGCAGTCTAATATAAATAAAGAAATTCCTTTGTATATTCTTCTTCTCACCCTGATTTAAGCAGCCTTTTGTCCTTACCAGAAGCAACTGTCCACTGATGGTAAGGAACCAGCTCATCACTTTCATTCTTCTCGTCCTAATTTTGCTCCTTCTTTTTCCAGTTGAACTTCCATATTCTATCACTGTACCTCCTTTCTTGTGTATACTCTCAAAACTTTTGCACCTTTTCTTTTTTCTTTGATTAGGAGAAAATCCTCCAGCCATACGTACTAGCCCACTCTAAATTCATGACCCCTAAATCTAGATGGACACTTCAAGCTGGATGGCGAGTATACCATGCTTCCCCTCTTATAGATAACTATTCATACATTTCCCTTTTAATACCAAATTAGTAAGCTTTTAATACCAAATCTTTAGACTTCCTTCTCAGATAATGACTGAAAAAAATAGAAGCAATCAGAAGAGAATATCTTTACATTGCCACCATCACGTTTACCCAATTATGTGCTTCTGGGTGCATTTTTTTTTTTTTTTTATCTTCACACCGATAACTGTGGATGGACTGACCTTGCTTCTGTCTAAGGTCCATCTCCACTTCTTTGAGGGAGTCCATCCTCCTTGCTTACCTAAAAATTACTTTTCTAGTAATTTTTTTTCTCTGATCTGCATCATCCATTTTCCTCTTTTCTGGATGGTTCCTATTAGCATACAAAAATGCTATTTGTTTTACATCTTAAAAACATTCTCTCTTGATTCCAGTTCTTCCTTTGCTACTGCCTCCTTTCTCTCTTTCTCTTAATAGCAAAACCTCTAAAAAAAACCTTTTTTTTCTCTCTCTTAATAGCAAAACGTCTAAAAAAACCATTTTTTCCCCAATTTCATTCCTACTGTTCTCTCTTGAAGCTGCTCCACTGAAACTGTTTCTGTCAAGGTCACTGAGGACTTCCGTGCATGTGGTCAGTTCTCAGTCCTCGTCTGATCACACATCAGCAGCATGGGGCACACGTGACGGTCTTCACGGTGGCTCCTAGGACGCAGGTTCTGCTTCTCAGGCTTGTTCCTGGTTTCTCAATGTGACTCTGATCTTTAGCTTTGGACTGGCCTTTAGCACTCTTGAAACTTAAGGGATTAGTGGAAGAAGAGCCCAGGATTGAAATGAGAAGAAAAGGTTAGAGTCAGAAGGTCATCAACGAGAGAATTATCCTGTGGGACAAAGGGAAGAGAGTGTTAAGGAGATGGCTTGGGCTTAAATGCATACTCAGTCATGTCCGACTGTTTGCAATCCCAATGGACTGTACCAGCCAGGCTCCTCTGTCCATGGGATTATCCTGTCAAGAATACTGGAGTGGGTTGCCATTTCCTCTTCCAGGGGATTTTCCTGACCTAGGGATCGAACGCACATCTCCTATGTCTCCTGCCTTGGCAGGTGGATTCTTTACCACTGAGCCACCTGGGAATCCCTTTAAGGAGATGAGCGGTAGTTAATTCAGAGGAGTGAGATTAAATAAAGTGATGACTAAAGCTATCCTTGAATTTGACAATTAAAGGGACAGTGGTACCCCACTCTGCATTCTGTTAACTCACAAAAAAAAAAATTTAATAATTTTTTTTTGGTAGCCAGAGAAACAGACTTCAAGTCTAAGTGAGATCTCTTTTTCTTTCTGTTTCCATGTCTCTCTTTGTCTCTCTCTCTCTCAGATTCAGGCCCTGCTTATTTTAAAAATGAAGGCACCAGGGCCCAGAGAAGTTTAGTGTCTTCTGGTAATCACACAGCTAGAGAGAGAGAGGAACTGGAACTGAAACTGGAACTCCTGTCTCAAAACCTCCATCCAGTGTTCAGCCCATCACTTATTGTAAATGCAGTTTCAGAGGTCTTGATTATCTGATTTTTCAGCTGACAGCAGATTAACAGCATCAAATTGGGGGTGCGATAAAGGCAGGCTCACTGACAGCAGTAAAAAGTGACAGCTGACTGACAGCTTGACAACAAGGGAGGAGAGAGATAAACTATTTTAAAAAAATATATGAGAAGTGAAAAAGCATAGCAGCCTGGAGACAGTGTAGGGCAGGGCAGGCAACTCTGCACGCTGAAGACCCCTGCAGACATTTCTCCATGGTGGTACAGCTTGTACGTCTAATGGATGACTGTGATTTATTAAGAAAGGTTAAATGGTAACCAGTAAATTCTCTTTAAAAGTATAGGGAAATTCATAACCTACTTTTGGCAGAAATTATAAATGACAGCAAATGAAGCTAAATGTCATGTCTTACTCTAGGATGTACATGAGCCATATTCACCTAAAGGAAGATAATAAATGTCTGACCCTTTTTTATGCAGTTGCAGTGTCTGTAAGCTTAAGTGAGTGGGAAACATTTCAGTAAGCTACTTCTTTTTGGGTCTTTCTAACTGAAGCCTTGTCATGCACCAGTTCTGTTCAGCACCCTTTGCTGTTAGGGTGTTTATATTGGCTTCCTTGAAACTGAAGGCATCAAAGCCTGCCAGATGATCAGTAGTCAACAAAACTGATTTTGTCATATTAATACCATGTCTTAGTCCTTTTGGTCTGCTATAACAAAATACCATAGATTGGGTGGCTAGTAAACAGCAAAAATTTATTTCTCACATTTCTGAAGACTGGGACGTCCAAGATCAAGGCACTGGCAGATTTGATGTCTTGTGAAGGCCTGCTTTCTGATTTCATAGATGGCTGTCTTCCTGCTGTGTTCTCACATGATGCAAAGGGCAAGGGAGCTCTCTGTGGTTCCTTGCATAAGGGCACTAATCTCATTCATGAGGGCTCCACCCTCATGACCTAATCACCTCCCAAATTCCCCCATCTCTTAAAAGCATATTAGGAGTCAAGATTTTGACATATGCATTTTGAAGAGATAAAGACTTTCAGCTTGTAGCATGCCAAAAGATAGATAGATGTGATCTCAAGACTTAGTGGGCTGAGACCTATGACTAGGAGGAAGACTAATTTGTGTTAAAGCGTATAGGTTAGATTGAAAATTAAGGAATTTTTACTTTGCATTTCTTTTTTTATTATTTATTTGTTTATTATATTTTTGGTCCTTGTTTCTGCATGAAGGCTTTCTCTTAACAGTGGATATCATCTACTTTACCATTCAGTTGGATTAAACGCAAAGAGAGATAAATGCTCAGGCTCTCAAGGCTGGATGCTTGTAGGTATTTGTCACTTGCTTGCCTTCTCTATCACATTTTATTGTGAAAAATGGGGGCTGCTCTTTGTTGCCATGTGTGGGCTTCTCATTGTGGTGAATTCTCTTGTTGCAGAGCACAGTCTCTAGGCTCACGGGCTTCAGTAGTTGTGGCCCGTGAGCCCTAGAGCTTGCAGACTACAGTAGCTGTGGTCTACAGGCTTAGTCTCCATGGCATGTGGCATCAGGGATTGAACCCATGTCCCCTGCATTGGCAGGCAGATTCTTTATGACTGCATCACCAGGGGAATCTACTGTGCATTTCAAGAAGGCAGATTTCACATAGAACTCCATGGTGCTGAGGATGTGTGATAGAGAGGGGAAAAAAATGGAGCAGTTCTGCAGCTTACTGAGCTGGATACTGGCTAAAGGAAACCAATATTTTCCTACTGTATATCATGTAGCTGTCATAAAAGCAAAGCCTAGTATAACCGAGAATTTTACATATCCAGGCCTTTGTGCAAGTCTCACACAGTCTTATAAAATCAGAACATCTGAGGAATCTGCAACTTGCTTTCTGACAACGTCATCTTCAGAAGGTAGAGCTAACCCTGACAGCTAACCTTCCTGTCTTAATTTAGCCCAACATTATGCTAAGTATATTTTACATATCTTAGCATAATATTCTCCCAACAATTCTAAAAAATAATTCCATTTATAGTTGAAGAAAGCCGGCCATAAAGAATATAAGTAACTTTTTGCCTGCACTCATACAAATAGTAAAAGTATAGCCAGAAATCAAACATATTTTTTACCTTGTTTTGAAACCCAACCTCTTAACAGTTTTTTTTTTTAATACTACCTGTCCTCAGAAGAGAGGTTTTGGGCCTGGATTGGCTTTGGCTTATTGTTGTTTAGTTGCTAAATTGTGTCGAACTCTTTTGTGACCCCACGGACTGTAGCCCGCCAGGATCCTCTGTCTATGGGATATTCCAGGCAAGAGTACTGGAGTACTTTGCCGTTTCCTTCTCCAGGGGATCTTCCTGACCCAAGCATTGAATGTGCAGCCCTTGCCCCATCTCCTGAAATGGCAGGTAGATACTTTACCACTGAACCCCTGGGGTTGACTGTGCTATGCTTAGTCACTCAGTTGTGTCTGACTCTTTGGGACCCCATGAACTGTAGCCCACCAGGCTTTTTTATAACAGTACTGGAGTGGGTTGCCATGCCTTCCTCCAGGACTAGGGTTGACTCAGTTCAGTTCAGTCTCTCAGTTGTGTCCGACTCTTTGCAACCCCATGGACTGCAGCACCCCAGGCTTCTCTGTCTATCACCAACTCCCAGAGCTTGCTCAAAGTCATGTCCATCGAATTGGTGATCCATCCAACCATCTTATCCTCTGTCATCCCCTTCTCCTCCTGCCTTCAGTCTTTCCCAGCTTCAGGGTCTTACTAGTGAAGAACAAATGATTATATAAGAGAACTGATAGCATGTTGAATGAAAGAGATCATGTCATGGTAATGTTATGAAAGAAGGGATTCAAGGTCTTAGAAATCAGACTTTTAAAAGGTTGAAGTTTTGAAAAAAGAGGACACCTGAAAAGGAGTGATCAATTTTTAAAGCAAAAATATTTATTGAGTGTCCTAATGGAGAACTGTCTGTGGGGCCGAAAGTGTGAATCGGGCCCTATCACTTTCTATCCAGTGGGCTTAGGAGAGAACCCCAACCCAAGTCTAACTCACTCCTTTTGAAAAGGACATCATACTTTTCCTGACTTGAGGAAGAATGAATAATTTTCAGAAGGAATTCTCATAGTCAGGTTGAAATTTTACCTAAAGAAGCAGACTAGGAAGAATACGTCAAAGAAACAGCTAGAGGCTCATACCATTATTTCATATCTAAGAAAACTCTTTTCTTAAAAAAATTTCTAGGTATCTTGCCATTTATCCAAACTCTCTTCTCTTATAAGCTAGATTATAGCGTGACACCTGTTTTACAGGGGCAGTCTTTCATATTAGGTGTTAAGGATGGGGTTGACCACATCTGCACAGCATCAGACTTTTCTTCCATCTGTCTCTCCTGTAGGATTTGACCCTGAGGGGGTAGCCATGATTTTTATGTAACTAGATCATCCCCACCCCCAACAAATTGGACCATGAGAATGAATTGTAGAAATACAGTGAATTACAAAGTGGCATCCCTTATCCTCAAAAAAGATCTTGTTTTTCCAAGAAATTCCATCAGGGAGCTTCACGGTAGATACCATCTACTTCAAATGCCATTCAGTTGGATTAAAGGTGAAGAGAGATAAATGCTCAAGCTCTCAAGGCTGGATGCTTGTATGTATTTGTCATTTGCCTGCCTTCTCTATGCTGTTACAATGCGAAAAATGGGTTTAAGTTTTTTGTTATGGTGATATATAATTAATGTAAAAAGATCAAATGTATGTTTCCAGTGGTGACCTTAAAAAAATCATTTATTTTTTAATGAGGGGATGAACAGATACTATATCCTTAGGATTGAAGTTTGGACTTGGAAATAATTGAAGCACATATACTTTGGATTGAGAAATATTTGCTTATCTGTTTCAACACAAAGAATATAAATATCAACCTCACTGTGATTATTAGGACAAAATTTTGTTTCTGTGAGCATTTCACTATTTACATATTTCTATTTTACAAAATACTGGGTTGTCAGAGTTACCATAGACAAGAGTGGATTTTACCTGTGAGATTTCTCATTTCATAGCTTTTAGTTTCTGAGCTGTTGTTGAGTTGCTGTCGTGTCGGTCTCTTTTGCGACCCCATGGACTGAAGCCTGTCAGCTTCCCTGTCCATGGGATCTCCCAGGCAAGAATACTTGAGTGGCTTCCCGTTTGGAAGATGGGTTATATGAAAAGCACCTCTGCTTTCCTCCTTGTATTTTTGACAGCAAACAAGGGAGGAGGACAGTGTTGGTCATTTGGAATAATCTCATTTATTGAAACTAAGAATTTCTCTGCACATTTCTCTCCCCCTTTTCCCATGCAGCTAAAATGTGAAACCAAAACAGAGGTTTATGGACTTCGCCTATTTTAGAAAGAAAAAAATGGAGAATTTTAAAAACAGTGTGAAAACTTTAAATGAAAACTCTCAGGCTGTGCAAACAAAGGCGAGGAGCCTAAGGGCTTTCAGAAGAATTCTTATTAAAGAAAACACTATTTTACATTGCAAAGCAGATGTGTCAGAAAACAACAGCAGATCTGTAATTTGAGAATTTGTGGATTGATGGGACAGAAGGCAGCCCCCATGGCTCCCCACTGAAAACTTTCTGCTTTCTGTAGTCAAGAGTTTTGCTTTGGGGGGAGTTGCCAGGAAACACCTTAATCATCTTACCACATGTGGGTCATATTTCTCAGATATTTTAAGAAAATATTAGTATTAGATGTATTAGTGAAACTATTGCCTTTGCTCTGTGAAATAATGACGTGGGTATTATCTTCTTGAATATTAATCTAGTTCTGAAGTAGAAGAAAAGTTTTGCTTTTGGAAATTTAAACATAATCCATATTTGCTTACAATTATTTTGGCTCTCCAAAATGAATGCAAAAATGTGTTTCCTTTGAAAGTCATTAAAACATTTTTTAATAGAATCAGTGTACTAAAAGTTTGATAAATCACTCCAGTGTCAATACCACTCACTGTCAAGAAATCTCCTTTATATCTAATGCAAATATTTCATGCTTCATTGTATTGTAACCATCTTCCTCTTACTCTCCTTAAGAGAAGAAAGTTTGATTTCTGCGCATATATATATATATACATATATATGTATATATATGCCTCTGTTGGTTTGATGTTAATAGGACACGCTTGCTTATTTAAAGTGTACATTTTAATGAAATTACTATCCATGTTCATGCCTAATTATCACAGATTTCTTTTGTCTTGTACTTTAGCTAATAACAATAACGTCACCAAAAAAAGCACTCTCAATTCAGCAGCAACAAAAAAAAAGCCTGTCCTTTGATTATAGGATGATTTACCTCTGTTTTCCTCAAGTATAGAGAACATTTGACATGGTTTTACATCAGAGATTTGATGTACATTTTTTACTTTCTCCTTGCCCTGTCCTAAGAGATTTAGGAGGTCAGAAGCAAAGGTCACAGATCACAGGAGAGAGAAATAACTAAAAATGCAAGAATATTCTCAGGGACTGCATCATCAACTCAAAGGGAGTCATGGAGCAGGGCTTCTGCAAAATAGGGATGAATATCATGCAACGAACTCAAAACATAGTTGAGGGGAATTCAGTGAAAGGTCTACTTAGATTCTCTTTTCCTCTTCAGGCTTAAAGGGCATCTCTAAGCTTTCCATCTGGAAGAGGAATTGGCAGCCCTCTCCAGTATTCTTGCCCAGAGAATCCTGTGGACCGAGGAGCCTAGTGGGCTACAGTCCATGGGGTTGCCAAGAGTCAGACAAGACTTAGCAACTCAACAGCAACAAAAAGCTTTCCATAGCACAGTGAATGATCATTATTAGCACAAAGCCATCAAGGCAAGAACAAATTGTGTTATATACTCTGTTTATTATAGGAGGGCTGTGTGAATCTTTAGATAGATTTCAAGTGAATTACTTTTGTTTTTTAAGAATCAAACTTTGGTTTTCTTTCTAAAATCACTTATTCAAATCATTCCATTCTGGGGAGTGCTAAATTAATGATGGGAGTCAGCAGTGTGGTGTACAGAGATTCTAGTTTGGCTTATACCACTTTTCACCACCATTCAGCCTAAAGTAAATTATCTTGCCTCCCAGAGCTTCAGTTTTCCCGTCTGTAAAATGGAAATTGAAATAATACCTGTGTCTTAGTCTTATTATGAAGAGTGAGCTACTTGCTACCATATGCTGACTGAGTTCAGTGACTGCGACATAATCAGTGTTACATAAATGTTAGTGATTTTATTACTTTTACCATTATCGCCATTGTGATTTTCTGTTGACAGGATTTTAGAAAAGTTTTTGCCTATTCAATATGACTCCAAGCTCAAAAGTAAGGGAGTGGGGACAAAAATTCTGAAAACCCTAGTAATTTTATAGAATACTTGAGGATCTGAAGTTTACTGCTAATTCAAATAAAGATAGGGACTGTTTTGTATCTTGTCAATCCACATGACAACAGCCAAATGCAGTAATGTAGCTGTGGACGTACGCAAGAAGGAAAGATGCTTGTGCTGCTGTCCACATCTGTATGGCACCTATAAAATATATACATTTCTTGCTGGTATGTGGAATGGTGAGATGCTACAGAAGTCACTTTAGTTGTTCAGTGTTCTTTTAAAGAATACTGGAGTTGTTTCAGAAACCTTGCCATTAAAAAAATAAACAATTTGGAATGTACCATTCAACAAGAAGCTACTGGAATAATCTCTCACCCAGAATGGCCTATTTCCAAAGAAATTCCAGATAAAAAAGTTTATTCTATAGGAAAGTCTTTAAAAATATGTTTTAGAGTAATTGGATACAATAAAATATACTTAACAGTAATAGAATTCTTTGAGATTTTATTCATGCTACTGTTCACCCATCATTTATTAAAATCTAGTTATTTGCATAGCTTCAAAATGGGTATAATAATACATAGTCTGCAAACTAAAAGGGTTAATGAGCCTAGTATATTATAGGCTCAAAAAAATGGTAGTCATCTGTGGACAAACTCCCTCTTGAAACATGTCTGGAAGTAGACGGTTGAGAGTCTTTAAGAGCTCTCAGGTTCAGCCAGTCTTACTGGACACTTAACTATAGGAAATTATGATTGACTATAAAAGACAGTGATGACTTAACAAAAGAATATGTTAACAGAAGAGCTGCAATCTGCATGAAATATACAATACATGGAAACATAAGGTTCAAGAATCAGAAGAAAAGGAAAAGAGATGTTGAATCTAGAAGATGAGTCATAATAGAACTATGCCCTCTTGAAGAGGAGAGAACATTCACCATGGCATTATTAAAATATCATCCCTATGAATCCAACCCCCTTTGCTGTGATTCTGCAATCACCAAGCAATATTCTGTTTATTACTGCATCCTTCCAAGCAACTTAACTCCAGAAACTAGAATCCTCAATGTGAGAAGCAAATATCTGGATATTGGAAGGGCATGTTCTCTGGAAATCAATAAATTATGATTTTTAATAACAAAAGAAAAAAAGCTTGTATGGTAAATGCAAGATATTCTGGGATGTAAAGATATATAAAACAAGGTCTTCAGTTGTAAGAATTTTATGGAAATGATAGGCATAGTCAGGTGACTCCAAGTATAAGGTAGAAAAAAACAGTACTTTCTATCTCATTTGAGTGTAGCTGTAAAGACTGACTAAGCTTTGGGCATAGTATAAGGGCATCATTTATCAAGTGCCTTTCCTGATCATGGACTTCCCTGATAGCTCAGCTGGTAAAGAATCCACCTGCAATACAGGAGACCCCAGTTTAATTCCTGGGTTGGGAAGATCCGCTGCAGAAGGGATAGGCTACCCACTCCAGTATTCTTGGTCTTCCCTTGTGGCTCACTTGGTAGAGAATCTACTTGAAATACAGGAGACCTGGGTTTGATCCCTGGGATGGGAAGATCCTCCGGAGAAGGGAAAGGCTACCCAATCCAGTATTCTGGCCAGGAGAATTCCATGGACTGTATAGTCCATGGGGTCACAGAGAGTTGAACATGACTGAGTGACTTTCACTTCACTTTCTGAGCATAAACTTTATGTGTATTATTTCTAACCTTTACCCACCCCCCACAGCTAGGTACTATTATGTTCATTTTGCAGTCAAGAAAAGTGAGGTTCAGAAGGTTAAACTTGCCTGAAATTGTATAACTACCCAAACTGTCTGACTCCAATATGCTACTTGATTAATCATGTTATTTCTTGCTATGATGGAAAGGTGAGATAGAATGACTACGAGAGCATGTGATGAAGAGAGTAGCTACACCCAGGTTTGTGACAGTGAATGATCACTGCCACAGAAGAGAATAACTGGAACCTAGAAGAAAGTAGCTATGTTTGTCTTAACTGGGCGAAGAGGTTGGAAATGGGAATTAAGGTCAAGGAATTTGAACTTTAGCCTGTAATCATTTAGGAGCCATGTCTAGATTATAAAATGGGGAATTTGGAATTGACATGTGAATATCAGTGGGATAGGCAATAGAAAGCAGAGAAACAAGTTAAAAAACTACTAAAATAGATTATTGAAGACTTGAACAAGGAAAGTGGCTTATGGATGAAAAAAGGAAATGCACATAATCATGCTGGATGTAGACCTGGCAAGTTGGTGGGGCAGCTTACTGGATGTAGGAGTGGTCAGGGATGATCTTGAAGACCATAGTGACTAGGAGAATAGTTGTTCTGTTGGAATTGAGAAATACATTTACTTAGCTAAAGATGGCAGATTCATGGAGTTACATATTGCGTCGGAGATGTTGGTGGGTTATTTAGACAGAGCTGACCAGCAGAAAATGTCCTCTCTCACCTCAATATCATCATCTAGAACCTCCTGTGGTTTGTTATATTGACCCAGTTTTCTAGAAATTTTGCTCTTTCCTTTGGCATATTTGATACAGCTCAAGTTTATTTCTTCCCAAATCCAAGATATCTGTTTGTCATTTGTTACTATCTTATGAAAATCAAGTGTAGTATTTGTAAACATCAGATCTCCTGAACTCTTTCATTTCTGGATAAGCAGGAGTTTATTGACTTAATTTTCCCTTTGACTTCTCAGAGTTTAATAACCGAACTTCTATCCCTTTGGACTGGGAATCCTGAGATCAAGTACTATATGGTGGTGTGTGGTGTAGTGCCTAAGAAAATTGACTTTGATGTCAGAGCTGTCATCTCTTCTGCTAACCAGTTGGCTGATATTGAGAAAGTTATTTGACCTCTCTTACCTCACCCCCCACCCCCAGCCCCCCGCTCATCTGCAAAGTGGGGAGAGTACTAACAGTCTCATTGGTTTGCTATGAGAGTTAAATGAGGTCCTGGATGTCAGGTGCTTGGTAAAATGCTTGAGGCATAATAAGCCTTAAATAAATGGTAGTTGTCATTATTGCCTTTAAAATTTGTGTGTCCTCACCATATCTTTGGTGCTTTCATTAACATATATGAGATTTCTTTAATTTTCTGGAGAGCCAGAGCTGTGCCCCCAGTTGTAGTCCAGAACGTCTTTAATAATTTTAGGATCATCAGATGATTTTGCTTGTCAGTGTCCCCTATTCTAAAAGCCACTGTTGCTTGCTCTAGTACTGATTTGTCTTTGCCATGCTGGACTGAGTACCAAAATTCTACTTGGGAATATTGCTAAGAATATTATATCCAAGTAGTATTTTATGTGTGTACTCTTGTCATGTGTGCTGTGGGTCTATTGTACCTCTGACGTAATATGAGGTGAGTCACAGACCTCTCTCACATCTTATAAGATTTGTATTATTACCTGCTATCTACAAAGGTGCTTCTGTGAGTGATTAGGGGTCATAAGCTTTCCTTGAGTTTAATTGTTTCTGTCCTTACTATATTTGGTTCAATGTTATCTACAAATTTATTTTTATTAGAAAGTGTTCCTGTGTAACTAGTCCTTAATTAAATAATTGTCACTTTTTGTTTTGGATGATTCCAATTTTGTATATCAGTACTATTAAATATGGAACCTTAAAAAATTAGCAAACCTAATTGTGAGAATTTAATATAAGAAATCTAGGTATAATTTTCTTTAATTAAAGATAAACTCATTAGTTGTACAAATACTTCCCTCTCTTTTGGTTTTGCCTATTGTTCTAAACTGAAAGATCTTGGTCCTGTTTCTTAGGCTCCATGAAAAGAGAATGATACACATTCTTCCCTTAATCTCCCTCTTGATCACACACTAAAATTCATGTATACATTCTTAGTATCACGAGAAGAAATACATTTTGGCATTTCTTCTCTAGTATATGATATGTTCTTGGGTATCCATAGAAATATATTACTTCTTTGAAATTCAGTTTCCAGTCCAGTGTTTCCTGTTCCCATCAGGTTAGTCTAAGTTCATGGATATGGCTGGCAACTCTAAATTCACTTACATATGGAAAACTGATTTATCTGTTCGGGACACCCATCTCAGTCCAACCCAATATACTTCTGCTCTGTTGATGTCCAGCACAGCCCAAGTGATTGTGTAATGAGAGAGAGGATCTATTCAAAGCTACCACATCCCTTGTTATAATACCAAAACTCATTTTATAATACCAAATCTGAAAAGTACTTATTATAATAATTTTCCACTAGTTAAAGAGCGAGCTTCTGTCTCAGGCTGTGAAGATGGATTTGAAAGAACACAAACAAGAGACAGTGGGAAAGTAGAATATCAGGATCAGGCGAAGAATCCCATTGAAAATAGAAGACAAGGGAGAGAATGAGCTAAAAAAAAATTCATAGGTTTTAAAATTACTGGACTGTTAACTGAAATAGAACAATTAGAAATGTCAAACACATTTGTATTGTGGACAACTTTGTTTTGTTTTCAATTTTAGGCAGCTGGTATTTTTATGAAAAATAGAACTAGAACTTTCCAGAACTGGAAGAGTACCTAAGAAACAGGAACTTTAGAAATCTTCTTGTCTAATTCCTTCATTTAATACCTGGGAAGACTACAGCAGAGAGGTTTTTACCTGAAGTTATAGCTAGTGACATAGTCACAATTTGGATACCACTTGAAAAAACTCATGAGGTGATAAGAAATGTGTGACCAGGGCTCTTCATTGTGTTAGTAATATTAGTAGGGTAGGATTAATCATCACTGATAACATAGATCAATTTCATCAGTAATAAATGGTGTGCAGAAATTTCTTAGAAGAGTCTCAAAGATTTCAGTTGCATAGGAACTTGTTTCTGTTTTCATTGAAAATATCTAGCTGTCCTATCTATAACTCATTTTCAGATGAAAATACGTATGACTCAGCCAACTCTATTTGCTTATAACATATTTTGCTCTTCCAGTAAACATTGGGCTTATCATATAAACCTTATTCTAGGAGTGAAGAATAGGAGTTTCCAGCATTTAAAGCTCAGAACCTGAAAATGATTTTCAACACTTTTCTGGGACTTGATGTCTCAACTTCTGAATGAGCCAATATTATATACAGCTATCAGATTTTTGTGCTTCTCTGTGTAAATTTTGTATAAATTACCTATGCTTTATGATTAGAAACTTTTCCTATGTGTTCCCTTCATTTCTCTCTGCAGAGGATATTGGAAATGTCTAGTGCATGGTGGTGTTGGTGCTATGCCCATTCTGCTTCTTCCTTAGGGCTATCAGGTGAATCTTCCTTTTTCCTTTGAGTCCTGTTTGGATAGCTGGCTGATACTTCTTGGGGGTGAGCTGATGGATTAATTCAAAGGACAGCAGAGTGGGGGTTGGGGGTCAGGGAAGAGTCTCATGTATTATAGGAGGACATGATACAGGGGAAGAACATAAAGTTATGAGTCACACCTGGGTGATTTTCAGTCTTGGCTCAGCCACTTTCTAGATGTGCAAGTTGGTCGATTTATGTTACCCTTTCTGACCTTTAGTTCCCCTAACATTAAATCATAGAGTTGATATAAGGAAAAAGTGAGAGAGAACACAGATAAAGTGTTTTACCCAGAGTGTGGTATATACTCATTGTCCACCTCCCTGCCCTTCCCCTGTGTAAGATCAGACTTGCTACTCTGTTACACTTTATCAGTTTTAATTGCCACTCACAGGCCTCTGAACTGACCTCTTTGTGTTGCTACCTCAGTTTCTGATGCCTGTGGTGATTAGTAAAGAATGTAAGGTTTAATTTACTCTCCTTTGGGTAATCCATGCACCAGTATAATGTTGAGTTGTTTTTTCCATCTCTTCTCATGACTTAGTTCATTAAAATAACTTCATATAATGTAAGTCCTTAGTGATGACATTTAAAGTACTTAAACTATCCAGCACTCTTTCTTGCTTACTCATGGGTATTTTTTTTACCTGCTCTGTTTATTTTTATTCTTCTTTGGTCTGTCTTTGTAATGTTTTCTTTACACCTATTTTTCAGGGTTTAACACTTGTGGAACAAGGATGTTACAATCAATAAAAGTTGGTGGAACTATATCTTACTTCTTAGAGAACCCACTGTTCACATCACTATATGCAATTGCTGAGTCCTTGGCTTTGATCAAAAATTTGTTTCTGCTCATGCTTGCAGATTTTTCATTTACATCTCATGAATGTGCAGGTTGTTAAGGGTGCAGTCCTTCCACTTGAAGGTAGATAAATAAGCATCAGTATGGTAATTGATTATTATTTATTTTCTGAACAGAGAAGGTATCGCTCAGATGTATGTGGTACAGAGAAGCTGGCATGAGCTTATGTCATTTGCTGAAGATACATCTGTAACACAGATAATATACCCAAAGCTAACTGTAAATTCAAAAACATCTTAGATTCAGAATTACTGTTTCTGGCCAAAATTTTTCTTGTCACTAGAAAAAAAAAAAAAAAAGATTGCCTCAGAATTGCAGCCCTTCAGAAATATAACCTTTAGGTGATTAAAGCCTGTTTCTCTCCCTATGGATGAAACATAACCCCATAAAACATGCATTTGGGATCTAATTGTGTGGCCTGTATCAATAATGTATGTTGATATGCAAGCCCTCAACTAATGTGCTTTCCCCCCCTTAAAAAAACAAATAGATGAGAATTACAACCAAAACGGTAAGATGTAGCCTCAAGCAGTGGTTTTCAACATTGGCTGCACATTAGAATCACCTGGGGAACTGCAAAAAAAAATTCCTGATGTCCAAATCAATTAAATCAGTCTTTGGGGTTAGAACCCAGATATTAGCCTTTTTTTTTTTTTTAAAAGCTCCTCAGGTTATTCCACTGTGCAGCCAAAGTTAAGAACCACTGACCAAAAGTATCTCTACTAAATAACAGTCTGTGGAAGGGGCAAGTGCCTGCAGCAGTGCCTTCTAGTTGTATCCTTTTTAGAATTGCCAAAATGTGTTTCTGTCTACAAGGGTCCTCAAGCAATCCACAGTGAAAATCCAGTGTCTTCATGATAGTGAATTAGTATAACTCCCTGGCTGTCCTGATAAGAATTAAGAAAATGTTAAAAACTGTATTTATCTTTGATCTCTTTCTCCATAAGTGTTGGCGTCCCTCCATTTCCCATTGACTTAACGTTCGATTTTTCTCTTCACTGTTTTTCTTGGGTGACATTGGGAATTTTTACCATCTGATGAAGGCAGATGTATTTTCAAATAAAAATGTCTTAAGCATTTGTTCTTCCTACTACGCCTTTCTTTGGCAGAATATTCATATAGTTGATAAATAGTTTACTTTCTTTAAATACCTTTTCATATAATCTTTGTAGCATGTTTCATGGATATTTTAACCTACTTTTATGGTTTTCCATGAAATAAGGTATTTTCTAAATATGTTATGCTGAGTTTAACTGAAATAAGCAGTTGTACTGTGTGCCTTTAGAATGATGATGATATCTTGCATTTTAGGGTAACACTTCCATCCTGAAAGATTCCAAAGCACACTGCAAATGGTTACAAATTACCCAGTGAAGCACAGTCCCCATTGCAGAGTGAAGCATGGCAGCTGCTTAACAGCTCATCACAATACCGCACAGTGAGTCAGGGTCGGATGTGAGGAATAGTACGGGATTCACTTGAAAAAATTGCTAGGGGCTGAGGTAAGCAGAATGTAATTACCTAAGTTGGAATTTATCCAGGACATAAGGCTAATACCTCCCGTCTTAGAAGAGAAAGCTCTGATTCTTTAATAACTGTGCACTTGCTTGTAAGTGAATTGTAAGGGTGCTTCTACCCTCTTCAGACCGTCAAGGTATACTTAAGCAGTGTTCCAACTGAGACTTTAAAAGAAAAAGGGGGAAAAAAAAAAAAAAACAACACACTTCTTCAAAACCCACATGTTCATACTAACTCAGAGATGATAGATAGGTTTTTATTTGCATGCCTTCTTTGACTATTAATAGCTGTTTGGAAATTGTCAAGGACTCTAAGGCCATAGTAAGGATTAAAAAATAACTCCATGATAGATTAGTGATGTCTGCCATGGGCACAAGAGAAGTAATGCTTGCACTTGTAAGCCATATTTTTGTCACCCTGGCATTAGTACTTAGCTACTATTTTCCAGAGATGAGTTAGCAATATTCTTAGTTCTTTGCAGACCTTCTGATTATTTTTAATTACTGCTATGGGCAGGAATATTTAAGATTTCCCGAAAAGATTCTAGGGAAAGGGGTCATTGACCATTCTTTAGTAACCATAATTGGTGGGTTAGAAATAAAGAGATAGATTTAGGTCAAAATTTTTTTTCAAAGCAAAAAATGTTCAGCAGAGGAAGTAGTTTGGTGTCAGGTTGGGTGTTCATTTGGGAAAATCAACACCTTGGGGAAGCAAACAGGAATTAACATCAGGAACACTAGCTAGTTTGAAACATGTTATTAAATCAAGATAAGAATTGGAAATCAGAACCCGGTTCCTTTGAGCAGTGTTGGAAACAAAGGGTAAGAGGGCCAGGCAGGCCTCGGGCCGCAGTCTGAGGGCAGCACCAAGGATAGCTCCCAGTGCAGTGCTTCTGCTTGGCTCTGGTTCCTCCTCACTCGGCTCTGCCCCTCAGTTTGGCACATCCAGCTTTGACTTTGTAATGTCCATATAGGGGCTTCCCAGGTGGCGCAGTGATGAAGAATCTGCATGTTAATGCTGGAGATGAAAGAGATGTAGGTTTGAACCCTGGGTCCAGAAGATCCCCTGGAGTAGGAAATGGCAACCCACTCCAGTGTTCTTGTCTGGAAAAATCCCATGGTCAGAGGAACCTGGTGGGCTGTAGTCCATTGGGTCGCAAAGAGTCGGACACGACTGAGTGACTTCACTTTCACTTTCATGACAGAGATACAGGACCTAATGTTTAATGTAAGTTACAGGTCAAATTCACCAAATTCGTAGAAATATGGAATTTTGTCTGAACCAGCTGATATGTGATTCTTCTGCATGAATACTTCCATAATGCCAAAAGGAAGTATCACACAAAAAAAGTCTATAAGTTCTAACAACTGTACTAGTAACTGTTCTGGAGTATAGAACACACGAATTACCCATACTCTCACCTATCTCTGTCATAGTCTTTATTTTATTCCCCTAATATCTATATTGGCATGAATAGCTGTAAAAGACCTTTTTCAATTCTGATTTAGATAGTTTGGAAACTTAAACTTGCTTTTTCAAATGTCTATTTAATAATAAAAATTGAGGATTTAAAATTACAAAGCATATTTCAGTCTCTTGTACTGTGTAAAAAATGATTATAGATCATATTTTGATCTCTAGAAATTGGTTTCCTTTTTATTCTTGGAAACTTCCAGGAAGGAAGTTTAAAACTTCTTTGGTCAGTTGTCTAACTTAATAAAAACAGGCTTGGTTTAAGTAATCCTTTAAAATTCTTAATAGGATAATAATTAATAATTTTATTTGATGACAGACCATATGGAAAAAATTATTTTTTAGTTATCTACATTTAAAAATAAATTTCATACTTTATAATAGAAATAAAAAGCCAATTTTCCTTCTGAGGCCTTTTAAGTCCAGTTTATGCCTGAAACAAATTAAAAAGTTCAGGTTATAAAATTCCTAAATATGTCTTAGAATGAAAGAAATGGCAGTCCTTTAATCGTAGTAATGCTATTTTAACACTTTTAAAGATTCTGCAGTTGTTACCTATTACCATACCTTTATGATAGAACACTAATATATTAGCATTCCAAGAACAACATGGTAGTGTATTTGGGAAAGTTGAGGAGGACATATGGATAGTAGCTGGTCCTGTTTTCTAGAAAACAGATCTTTTTTCATAGCTATATAATTAGGCTGTAATGATAATCTGTCAAAATCTACTTATGTGGCTTTAAAATCTTTATAGATATTTAATTTTAAGATTTTTTTTAAAAGTGAGAAGTAATGATTTATATGTTGTATAAAAGGAGAGATAAATCCTTCATTATATAGGTTATTGTCTTCCTTTTAGAGAGTATTAGCTCTAAATTATAATTAGAGGGGTGTGTGTGGTGTGTGTGTGTGCGCGCACACGTGCATGCACACACAAGCCTATCCCTGCACACCATCATTTTCCCATATTTTGAGGCAGTCCTGTTGCCTTTTACAGTCACTATTTAATGCAGTGGTTTTCAACTCTCACTGCATAATATTAATAGTATCCTGTGAAACTTTAAAAATTTCTTATGCCCAGGCAGTGTCTCACCCCAATCTAAACTATAGATATCAATACAATTTAAAGCTTTCTGTTGAGAACCACTGGCAAAATGCATGACTACTTTCTAAAGCATTCACATTTTGTACACATATTGGTAATTGCATGGAGGAAAATGAAAGAAAGTGTTCCTTCCAATACTGGGGAGAGGTTTTTGGAGGGTGGTAGTAGAATGATTATTGAAATTTTAGGGGTGACCAGATAGATCATAACAAATAAAATATAGGCTGAAATAAAATTTCATCCAGTATTCTTTTCTTTAGCAGGGCTTTAAGCAAACACCTAGAGAAAGATATAAAACATCCACAGTTCACCTGGCCACTTGTGCAGTTTTCTTTTTTCTTGACTCCAGCTGCTAGCCAACTTATGACCTGAATCTTCATGATTAATAGCTTTTATAATATTTTCTCAGCTAGTGTAACTTCAATTGCAATACTTTTTCTTCTAATGTCTTACCCTTATAAAATAGCACTAAACTATTTTTCTCAATAAATTCTACTGACACATGGTCCCACAGATTAATTATAAATTGCATAGAAGTACTGCCCTTTGTCAGTTTTAAATGTGTAGCTTTATCTTCTCTTTCCCCTTGTCTTTACAAGCTAAATGGAATTAGGAGCTTAAAGAAACCTGTTTAACATGGAATCTATTCCTATTCTCTTATTTTAAACAATAGCACCATTAATTTTTATCCTTGACTCTTTGGTTCCTCCACTATTTTCATTTTTATTGTAATTTTTAAAAAAGTATCTGTCTCTTTACAAATCCATTTATTTCATTCACAACATTGTATAAACATAATTTTAGCGAGCAGTTTCCCTCAAATGTTGTGGTATTTTTTTACCTGGTGTGCTCTCTCCATAAATTTAATGGGGAATACCAAATAACTTTTTCTTTTCTTCATCATTGTTTTTAAAGAAGATGAGGGGAAAGGGTATCAAAAGGGACTTAGATGACCCTGGAAATAAATGTCAGGCTACTTTGCCACAGGTACTTTAAAACACCCAAGGTAGATGGAAAGAGGAACTTTAGGGTTTAGACCATTTATCACTAAAATTATAATGCTGGCACAGCTCTGCAAATATTTCCTTACAGGGTTTCATAGACATTTCACAATAAATGTCTTTTGTTAAAATGGTCTTAGGTCTTATAAAACAGAGTCTGTATTCTAGGAGGAATTCTTTTGCAGTTATTTAATAGTGTTCCTTTCACAGTGCCCTCCTTCTCCATACTTTTTATTCCATTGCAATACTGGTATCTTTGACCAGAGGGAAGAGACAGCTAACACTGAGTCTTAGCTAGCTGTTCCCTCCAAATGATTAGGAGAAAAGAAGAAAATATGGCCTTTGAGGATTATATTTAAGTTTAGGGACTATCATTAATACTACGATGTTGACGCCAGTTACTAACCCTTTGAAAGAGGGTGAAGTAGGATAGGAAAATGTGGAAAAAGCAAATTGGTTAGCCATAACAAAGATCTTGACTATAATCCTGATGAAACTCTACATTAATCAATAAAGAGCAGAGCCAGTTGTGTGCTTTTGTGGTTCAGGCAGCTGTTGGGATGGTAGGATATTTAAGAGGTAGCTTGGGAGGATCCCAACTTTCTTTGGAACATCACCCTAATACCTCCTGGAGTTCTGGCACTAAAGAGAGAAGTAGTTCTTACTGGAATCCCTGTTTTTGGAGTTGGAGGTTGCTGAAATTATAAATACAGTTTTGTGGGAATGTGTACATATGCATGTTTTTTAAGAAGCTCTATAGGTTTCATCAGAGCCTTATGTGTCCATAAAGATTCTACTTAAAAGCAGATGTCCAGAGTATAGGTTTTATTTATAATTTAGTGTGAATTTGGTCAAAATGATTTTCTTCTAGATACCTTATTGAGATGTGCTTATTGAATATTTTTCTAAGTAGGGTAGAGATTAGAGATTTCCTAGCTAACCTTCCTTCCATTTTATAGATAAGCAATTAACGCTGAGATCTAAAACTGCAGCTTAGATGTCCCCAGAGTCATGTGTTATTTCCCAGAACCCTAGAAAGTAGAGGAATTTTAGGTGAGAAGTGATAGAGAAGTTGAGACAGTTGGACTTGAGTGAGGCACTGAGGCCTGAGGCTTTACATACCTGCCTGGAGGGTAGCATGTTGATGCTAAGTGTAGAAAGCTAGGGATTGAGGTATACCAGAAGGTCGAGAAGTGACATTCAAAAGAAGGTGGAAGTGTAACAAAACTGAGCTTTTCTTAAGCAGTTTTTCACAGCTTTTGGTCATCTGATATTAGAGGAAATTCAAATCACTTTCCCAACAGATCTTTATTATATACCATGAGTCTTAGGGGGTTTTTTTTGTATTCTTTTCAAAAAAAACTTTGGAGATTTATCATATGACTTTTTAACTCTTACCTATCTGCTACCTAATATCCTAATGATGTATAATAGCAGTCACTTCATCATTTCTCATTGGTGTACTATTTAAAACTATTTGATGCTATTCTAATTTATGAATTAATTTTATATTTTAAATAACACTTTGTAGTCTCTAGGGAAGGGATTATTACCTTTTTTTTTTTTTTTTGGTAGGAGGATACAGATATAAATGCTAGAGGCCCAAAGTTTAGTAAAGGAGAAAAAGCAAGAGAGAATTAATAGCAAGCACACTTAGGTTTAGTCTTCAGTTTTACATTCATGATTTCTTTTGTTCCTTACAAGCAAGTACTCTTCTTGTTTTAGTTGACAGATGGTTGTTGTTGTGTCACTCAGCCGTGACCGACTCTTGGTGACCCCATGGACTGTAGCCGTGCTGGGCTCCTCAGTCCATGGAATTTTCCAGGAAGGAATACTGGAGTGGGTTGCCGTGTCCTCCTCCAAGGGCTCTTCCCGATCAGGGGATCGAACCTGCATCTCCTGCAAGTCTCCTGCATTGTAGGCAGATTCTTTTACCTCTGAGCCACTGGGGAAGACCCCAGTTGACAGATAGGGAAACTGAAGCATAGATCTGTAGCTTGTCAAAGGTCCCATAGGTGGTCATTGGTGAAGCCCACCTCCACCCCAGGCCACAGGGTTTGAGAAGGTTCCTGTTTTTCCACTCATCTGTATTGCTTTCCCCATTATTATCCCCTGTAATGGGTACAGTCTGTGTGAGGGCCAGTCAGAACCAGAGACAGGGCGGGGGTTGCAGAGAAGGTGACATTGGAGTTGTGTCTTGGAGAGTGGACAAGGGTTCCTTTGCTCGTCTCATAAGGAGCAAGAGGGCATCTTCATCTGCAGGAATGCCCTGAGCCGTGGTAGAGATTGCTTTTTTGGAAAGGCAGTAATACCTCAAAGGTAGGGCTTAGGAGGCTCCTCTCCCAGGGTTTGGCACAAAGCTGCATGTGATTAGTTCAAAGTTAGAATCAAAATTCACACATTCTGAATTTCTTCCTGCCTTTTCAATACCCTCGCATCATAATTCTTTGTCCAGTTATGTAAATAGTGAAATCTTGGACTGAATCCTATAAAACACACTTCCTGAAGACATGGTTAATATGGTTTGTCCACTTCTTTTGCCCAGACTTTATTGGCCTTTATTTAAACATTCAGATTCTTTTCTAGTGTGTAATTTCAAGAATTAAGCTATGAAACATTTATCTGTACCCACTATGTGTCTGGGTCCCAGGTAGGTTCTGAGTCCCAGATAGGAACTTGCTTTCCAGGAGTTTTCAACTCACAGTTTTATGGCTAGTGCAGATGCATCATTACACATTGTTGTTTTGCCAAACTTGAAAAATTGATATTTGTATTTCTGTGACTGTCCATATGTAGCCATAGCGGCCATTAAGACATGTCTTGTGTTTTTAAAATATTTCCAGTAAAATATTAAAATATTTTCTGGTAATAAACAGAGAAATATTAAGTTTTCTTGAACATAGATAAATCTTTGCATTCAACAGTTTGTAGCTGAATTGTAAAATGGAATTCATAAGAGAACTGATTGATATAGTGGTTGCTTACTGTAACAGTTTTCAGATGCCATGGCATTTTTGCAGCATGTTACAGACTTGAAGACAAATGAGAAAATAAAATAATAGTTGAAAACACTTGCAGCTGATATGAATGTTGAAGGACAGTAACACATTTCAAATCATATAACATACCAGATTGTTAGGAGACAAACGTTGTTTTTAAAATATTAGTGCACTGAATGTCTCAGATCAATCTTGGATACTTTGAAATACTTTAAATTATGTATATACTAGCATTTGATGTATATGCATTGAAAACTGATATTTTATTTTATTTTTTTGAAAACTGATATTTTAAAACTCACTAACTTTTGCATGGATAACACAATCTTATCAGCATGGCAAATAGAATCTAACCTATTTAAAAACCTCAGTCAGTTATTTATCATAATGGGAACAAGACACTAGCCAAACAGAACTATAAAATTTATCACTTGAACTTCATGATTTTTGACAATCTCAAATGGTTTACTTGATTATTTTATGACTTTTAGACATGTTATGGTGCTTAAAAATTATGTGTTGTGTGCTAATTACTTTCAGAGACTGCACGTTTTCATGTTCATCACTATCTTTTCTAGGACAGATGTATGGGATGAGTATGGAAATTAAGAAAGAAGAAAATGGGGATCAAGTTGAAGAAAAATAGAATGGTTTGAATTGAGAGATTCAGGCAGTGGAAAAAGGAAACGAAGACTGATGGTTTCACTTGGTACTTCTGGTAGGGTAAAGTTGAAGAGAGGAGAGGATGTGGGCTGCGTGGGTCAGGGGCTGGCTGATTTAATAACAGTGGAAAATGCTGCTTACTGCCAGCATCGGGACAGTGTGGGTGAAGAACAAGTCTCTAGTGCTGGGAGTCAGGATGGGTGAACACTGCTGACTGAAGGGATGTAGGGAAGTCATGGGCCTTTATTTCTGAGCATCAGGTGGAGTGGAAGGGGCGTCTGTGAGAACTCATTTTAGCCCAGAAAGGCCCGTGTGTACCAGGCTTCACTTTTTTTATACCCACTTACTGCTTCACAGGAAACTGAAAACTCTTCTAGGGTTAGTCCTTGGATGAACTCCAAAAAACACCTTCAAGAGCATGTACATTCAAGAATGAACTTTGAAAGCAGCCCTGCATTTCCCTGGTGGCTCAGACGGTAAAGAATCTGCCTGCAATGTGGGGGATCCGGGTTTAATCCCTGGGTCAGAAAGGTCCGCTGGAGAAGGAAATGGCAACCCTCTCCAGTACTCTTGACTGGGAAATCCCATGGACAGAGGAGTCTGGTGGGCTACATAAGGGATCCTAAAGAGTCAGACACAACTGGGCAACTAAGACACACATATACACATACTGCATTTCCTATAAGATCCAGGCTTTCGTTCTGACCCTCTGCCCTCATTTATAAGACTGTGGGCTGAATTTTCCCACCTGCAAAATGCAAACAAAAATTTTTTCCTTACTAGCCTTATGGGATTGCAATTTAAATGAAAGGGCTTTGTAAATCCTGAAGTGGTGAACCAGAAGAGTGATATTATGATGATACTAAAAAATCAGAGCTGGGTTACCTGAGAGAATATCCATTTGTTTATATTTCTCTATACCCTCTTTTCTGTTGTTTGTTTTTGCAGAGGTGGATGGAACAATAAAAATAATTCAGTTTTAGCTCCCTAGAACCCCTTTCTTAGAGACAAGACATGAAAATCCAGTGGTCTGAAGGCATTATGTATGCAAGTCCTTTGTCTACAGACACCCTGGTGTCTGTTACACTATGTACATGCTCCACTTTTTATCATGGGCACAGATTATAGATCTATATACAAATGGAGGAACATGTTTAGAAGGATATACACAGAAACATTTCCTATGGCTTCATCTGAATGGTGGGATTAGGGTGATTAAAAATTGGTTTTCTTTCTGGTTTGTTCATATTTTCTAGCTTGTCACTAGTTGTAGACATGCATATGTAACACACATACACATATATACACACATACACAGCTGTAAAATTTCATGTTGAAATTTTACTCTGGCTTAATTTGCTTTGCTTGCTAGGTTAAGGTTGACTAATACATGCATATGTAAATACAGAATTTACTATTTTTAAAACATTTACTGGAAGACAAAAAAACACCTGGCAGAAACTGGTAGCACCATGGGACATTATGTGATATGCATTTATGTAAAGGAAGCTGTGTCTTACATGGATAGATATGACTCATTTGATTGACCTGCTACTCATACACCTAATTGCACAGTGTTCTGGACAATGTCTCTTGGGAGATTTCTACTCTTCAGTGCTTAGTGGTAGGTCCTATAAATAACAAATTTGCAGGTTAACCCTATGTATTTCCCTGCCATCTCCAGTGAAAGGCCTCTCTGAATACCATTAACTTGTATTTATTGTTAAACTTTTGCTCAACTCTGACCACGCAGTCTAGCACCACACAGATCCCAGTGAAAGACATCATGGCCTCTCAGTTATGAAGCTTCTATGACAGAGAAGACAAATAAGACATAAAAATGCCACGGAAAGGAATGGCGCAGGTGAGAAATGATTGATCCTGTGTTTCTGTTGTTTTCATCATTTCTTCCCAGTGGCATTGTCATTGAGCACTTTGAACAGAGTGGAACAAAAATGTGGTAAGAACAAGCAGAGGAGTGCTAGGTGACCAGAGTAGTGAGCTGTGGGAAACCAGAGGGTAGTGGTCTGGTGTAGCACCTCACTCTTCCAGTGGACAAACTGGCCTTGGCCTATATTTAGTAGGAAGTGTGAAAAAAGGAGAAATGATGTACAAGGCAACTTTTGGGGAGGAAACCCTGGTGGGAAAGACAAATCCTGATTGGTTTTATAGACATTAGAAATTGGCCAACTGCCATATAAATTTGTTTGCAACTTTGTACAATCTTGGGCTTCCCTGATAGCTCAGTTGGTAAAGAATCCAGCTGCAATGCAGGAGACAGCGGTTCAATTTCTGGGTCAGGAAGATCTGCTGGAGAAGGGATAGGCTACCTAATCCAGTATTCTTGGGCTTCCCTTGTGGTTCAGCTGGTAAAGAATCTGCCTGCAATGCAGTAGATCTAGGTTCAATCCCTGGGTTGGGAAGATCCCTGGAGAAGGGAATAGGTACCCACTTCAGTACTCTTGCCTGGAGAACTCCATGGACCATTCCGTGAGGTCACAAAGAGTTGAACACGACTGAGTGACTTTCACTTCTACAGTCTTAAGCCTTGCTTAAATTTAGCCTAAACCTTTTCACTTTGACTCACTAAGAAGGAAGCAAGCATGATAGAATTTTCAGATTGTTCAAACTGCTTTGAGTCCTGATGACTGGTCCTGCCTTAACACATGTCTGCAGTATGTTCAGATGTGTTTTCATTCAGAGACCTTAGGGAAATGAGTCCCATTTCACTTACCTATCACCTAGTTGCTCAGCTAAGCTTTGTTCTAGTAACACTTTGGCTGTGCAGTATCTTAGAAGGATACTTAAGCTGGACTCTTAAGGGAGACCATTTTTTTGGTTGTTTGTTTTTGTGTTTTGTAGTGTTGGGCGCTATTCATGTGCATACAACACATTCCCATAAAACTTGCATTTTGCATTTACGGAGAAATTTCTCTTGAGAGTTAAGGTCTTGTAAAACATTCTTGTTCTACAGCATGAACGAATTATTATACTCAGGGGTATTGAAAGTGAAGTGTACTGAAGAAAAGAATTTTTTCATTAAAATGCAGTTTATATTGATAAAACAGATTACTAGCATTTGATGAAATGTGAAACTTGGAGCTCCTCATATCACTAAATCGCCAGTCGGTTTATTTTGGCAAGCAGAGCCAGAATGTAACATACAGGGGGCCAGGCATTTTTACCTGTTTGCATTGTCTTCAACTAAATTATCTTTTGGTAAAGTACTTTGAAAAATTATATGGTATCTGTGCCTTGATCAGCAGACTGTGGTAACTAGGATTATTAGAAAATAAAAGCTGTTGTGTTATCAGTTTGGGCACATTTATCAATCAGTATTTTAAACATTGACAAGTGGTAATTTAATAGGGAATGACCCTGTTAGCAGGAAGTTCTAATGACAGATGATGGAAACTCATTTATTACAAAGGGGCTCTGCTTGGACTTCTTACCTTTCTCTGTATTGTGGCTCTTGCCTTCCAAGTCTGGGATGTG
The DNA here is from genome assembly GCF_033118175.1 of Dama dama. Lineage (NCBI taxonomy): Eukaryota > Metazoa > Chordata > Mammalia > Artiodactyla > Cervidae > Dama > Dama dama. The sequence goes on from NC_083713.1 coordinate 54,138,460, forward strand.
AGAAGCCAGAAAGGAAACCACTCCCAAGGAGAGAAGAACATTAACACTTTAGGAGCACACATTTTTGAAATTGCTGCTCCAGGTGGATAAGTCCCAGTTTAAAACACTGGTGAGATTGTTAGGAATGTGTAGTATTCTTTCTATGTAGATTTTTGTACAGGAGAAAATAAGGTAGACAAAATTTTAAGTAAAGTACAGGCAGAAGTGATTAAGAAATTATTAGTGTCATGAAAAAGGCAAACATTTGTTGAGAATCTTCTGTTACTAAAATAGCTCTCCCCCTATAATTAATGCATCATTTCTCTCTGACTGATTAGAAATTTGTTTTCTTTGTCTTTAACTTTCAGAATTCTGGCTATGATGTGTCTTGTGCTCAGCTGTCCATCATGTCTGATTCTTTGCAACCCCATGGACTGTAGCCCGCCGGGCTCCTGTGTCCATGGAATTTTCCAGGCAGGAATGCTGGAGTGGATTGCCATTTCCTTCTCTAGGGTATCTTCCCAACGCAGGGATTGAACCCACATCTCTTATGTCTCCTGCATTGGCAGGTGGGTTCTTTACCACTGGCACCACCTGGGATGTCCCATGATGTGTCTTGGTGTGGATTTTTAAGGGTTTTCTCAGCTTGAACCTGTAGGTTTATGGTTTTGGTTTTTTTTTTGTTTTTTTTTTTTTTTTTTGGTCAAATTTAGGAAATTTTCAGCGATTATTTCTTTGAATATTTTTTTCAACCTTGCTTTCTTTTCTTCTTCTCACAAATGTTAGAACTTTTGTCATAGTCCCACGGATTCCTAAAGCTCTGTTAATTTTTGCCCTACTCTATTTTTCTCTCTTTTGTTCAGATTGGCTGATTTATATTGTTTCCTCCTCAAGTTCATTGATTCTTTCTTCTGTCTCCCCTACATTCTGCAGTTGAGCTTATTCATTGGGTGTATTGTTTTCAGTTCTAAGATTTCTATTTATGTCTTCTTTTTTTTTTTTTTTCTCTTCCTTCCTTTCTTCTTCTTTTCCTAAAACTTTGTTTCACTTGTTTTAAATGCATTTATAATTGTCAGTTGGATCATCATTTTTATGCTGGCTGTTTTAAATCTCTCTCATCTCAGCTGGCATCTATTAATTATCTTTACTTATTCGGTTTGAGATATCCTGGTTCTTGGTATGATGAGTAGTTTTCAGTTGAAACCTGGACACGTGGGGTCTTATATTATTAGGTTCTGAATCTTATTTAAGTCCTGTGTTTTTGCAGGCTCCTCTGACATTACTCTGGTGGGTGATGGCGATGCCGCCTCATGACTGTGAGGTGGGGGTGGAAGTTCACGTTCTCTACTCAGCCTTCATTGACCAGGGTCAAAGGAGGGCTCCTTGTGGACTTATTTTCATGGTGCTATGGTGAGAGTCATGGTTCTCCATATGTTGCTTATGACACCATCCCAGCAGGTTAAGACTGATGTCCCAGTTCCCTATCTACGCCTTCTCTGACATCACTAGAGGTGGAGTGTGGGGAGCAGGTGGTTATAACTAGCCAAGGTGAAAAATCTAGGTTTTCCACTTGATCTTTGCTGGCAGGTGTGAAGCTGTGGTTTTTACTGTGGTATTTGTCTGGAGTAGAATGGTTATTGCCTAAAAGTTTCCACTTTGTTGTACAGCAGAATCTAACAAAACATTGTAAAGCAATTATACTCCAATAGAAAAAAAAAAATTGGTTTTCTGTCTTGCTAGGTTGCCCATTTTCTGGTCATTTGGATACAGAGAATAGGCTTTTTGTGAGGCTCCTGAGGCCCATTGATGTTTCCAGACCTCTGGCTTCCCCAGTATCCAATCTGGGCTATATCATTCAAAAACAAAACAAAACTAAACCAAGGAACTCACCTTGGTATTATTCCTTAGGTTCTAAGTTCTCTGACCAGTCTGCCTTCTCTGTAACTTTCAGAATCTTCCTGTTTGTTGTACCTGTACTGTTTAGTATTTTCAATTGTACCTACCAGTAAGAATATGGAAAAATATGTCAGTATCATTTCCCACAAATAGATTCTTTAGTTGGAGATTTTGGTAACTGTGTCTCAAAATATAGCAGAGGTTCTAGATATTGGATTCATCTGTTAAATTGCTTTTTATTCTGAACTGGAAAGCCTTGTCCAGGAGTCCTATGGATTTCAATTTGGTTTAAGACTATACCAATGTAATATTAATACTTTCTGAGGATGAAGTACCAATTTGGTTATTTCCTATTTAAACATAACTGACAAATTGTTGTTGTTTAGTTGCTAAGTTGTGACTGACTGACTCTTTTGCAACCCCATGGACTGTAGCGCACCAGGCTCTTCTGTCCATGGGATTTCCCAAGCAAGAATACTAGAATGGGTTGCCATTTCCTTCTCTAGTGGATCTTCCTGACCAAGGGATCAAACCCATGTCTCTTGCATTGCAGGTGGATTCTTTACCACTGAGACCCCAGGGAAGTCCATTAATTGACAAATAGTAATTTGCCTACAGTGCGGGGGACCCATATTTATCCCTGGGTCAGGAATATCCCCTGGAGAAAGGAATGGCTACCCACTTCAGTATTCTTGCATAGAGAATTCCATGAACAGAGGAGCTTGGCGGGCTGTAGTCCACAGGGTCACAAAGTGTCGAACACTACTGAGCGACTGAGGTACACACACTCAAGCTTTTGATGGGCTTCCCAGATGGCGCTAGTGGTAAAGAACCCACCTGCCAATATAAGAGACATAAAGGGCGTGGGTTCAATCCCTGGGTCAGGAAGATCCCCTGGAGAAGGAATTGGCAACCCTCTCCAATGCCCTTGTCTGGAGAATCCCACGGACAGAGGAGCCTTGTGGGCTACAGCCCACAGGGTCAGAAAGAGTCAGACATGACTGAAGTGGCACGTATGCAAGCTTTTGATACGTAGATCTGCTTAAGACTGAAAGTGTTTTTACAGCCAGAGTAAAATATTTTCTTCTTTACTGATGAACATTTGGATGACTTGGAAAATATGCTTCATGACTGTTTGCTTATTGATACTTACCACTCTGAAAATATTTCATTGTTTCAAAACATTCTAAGCATCTGAATTATTTCTTGTGAATTGTGAGTAGAGTTCATGGGAACTAGATGGGAGTAATCTTTCTGTCCTGGATTATGATAATAGAGGTCCAGCTATGTGACATGCTGGGAAATCTCAGTGGAAAGATAGAAAGATGACTCCGTGTGTGTGTGTGTGTGTGTGTGTATTTGTATATGAAAGTTGAGGATAGTAAATGCTGGCCTGCCCAGAGAATGTTCAGCGGTCTGAATCATCAAGTTCCAGGGACACAGGGAGCTCACATCTGCTCTGGGACACTGTATGAGCGTCCATGTGTCAGTGCTCAGAAGAAATGTGTCCAACCAAATTCACATGAGAAGCAAAGTGAGTCCTGAAAAAGTGAGATCAGAAGAACCAGATGTGGACATTAATGCCACCACCACCTGGCCTGTGTTTGAGGGACTGGTTACTACTGCAGTCCTATGTGGGAATGAGTTGAGACGTGAGATTCATAGAAAAGTCCTGTTGGATGGACAGGCCCAAGAGATACAAGCTTGGTGAAATCAGAGGGACAAAGGCAGTCAGATATTGTAGCCAGGGCCTTTCATGGACATGCCCTCGATGTGGAAGTTGAAACTTCCTTCCAGACCCTCTTTCACTGCCTAGATGCTAGTCATCTGGGCTGTCTGTCGTTCCGGATCTGACAGGCTCTTAGTACCAACACTGAGATGCGTAGGTCAGAGAGGCCTCACATTCATGCCCAGAATCAATTTGGCACATCAGCAGAGTAGGGTGGAGGAACTGCCCTTGGCTGATTTTCTTTTGCTTTTTAGCACTTTCCCTATACTTTTAGAGCCAAAAGACAAGTAGGAAATTTAGGGAATTTTCTTAATGTAAGAAATAGTTCCCCTGGGAATCCAGGCAGTTGTCTTCTTTTCCTAAGAATGTGGGTGCATTGGAAAGGCCCTGGTGTGAGAGACTTAAGATCAAGTGCCAGAAGAAGACTTAAATTAGGAATGATACAGTAAGTCCTGCTGCCTCGCAGAATTGTTTTGAGTGAAAACATAGTGAAAAAAGTTTGAGTGCCATGTGACATCTCATAATGTAATATTTCATTATATATGTATACAAATATAAATGCTTCTTGTTGTCTAATTTTTCTCTTCTGTTAGGTGGGGAAAAATAACTCTTCTTTTGTAGGAAAATTAGTGGAGGAGAACAAGTCCTTGGATACTGGACAGTCTCATCCTGTAGTTTTAATAAAACTTAATTGATCATTAGTAGTATAATTTTTGGATAGTGACAAAAGATACATTTTTATTTTCCTTCAGATTATCCATGTCTAAACTCTTGCTACTGATTGAGTATCAGCCTCTCAGGTGTGTGTGTATGTGTGTGTGTGTGTGTTTTCCGGTAGCTTTAAATATCCTTTGCTGATGGTGTTGTCCTTATAACTAAGAGGGGACTTAGTTTGCTGTAGCCTTCACTAACTTGTTTGTGCTGAAGCAGTACTGGCCAGAATTAAAAACATTGTTAAACAAGTAGAATTTTCCTGCTGTGCACTTTAGCCTCTTGCTATCATTCAAATATGTTGGGTGGGACCCTAATACCTAGGCACCTAGAAGGCGCTTAGGAATTCTTTGTTGTGTGCCTGTGGGCTTGGATGACTGGATACCTATTGTGCTTTGACTCAGGCTCACTTTGTGGTGCTCTCTCTTTAGCTCCAGAGGCCCCTCTGCTGCCAGAATTTTATGTTGTATTATATTCCCAAGGTCTCCATCTACTAAAAATTTGTGACTTGTTACCTAATAAGCCAGTCCATGTTAACCTGTTGTGGCTGCTGCTGGGCCTATCAGAAATGTGTTAGTAAGGAGTGTATACATCAGTCTCGCAGTAAGTACTCAGTAACTGTTAGCTGCTGTCATCGCCACCACCCTCATCTTTATTGTCATCACCACATCATCATTATCATCATCCAGAATATCCCCCTGTAGCCGTCTTCATTGTTCTCAAGAACTATCAGGATGGTAAGAATTTTTTCCAGATGATAGAGAAGTTTTGGTAAAATAGGTGGGATGGAGCAGTAGTGAGAATTGGTGGCAGAGAGGGGTGTATGTGGGGAAAAAATATAAGGCTCTGCTCCTCTCATGGTCCCCTCACCTCTTTAATCTGATAAACTATGCTTTTATTTGTTCTATTACATATATTTGTATTCCTGGTGGATTTTATTTGTGAAAGGATTCCATGGCTTAATTTTCTTTTTCAGAAGAAATGCTGTCAGCAATATGCTGGGTGCTGGAGAGTATAAGATGAATATAGCTCTTTTCTTGTAAATGTGCAGATGACAGTGACAAGGAAAATACGAGAAAAATAGCTGACCACATTTCAGAATGTCTTCTTAAGCACATAATTTGTGCAGACTATATAATGAATGTGTTGCTTACTGGGAACCAGCATGTTGGACAGTGCAGATGTCATGTCATGCACAACATCACTGGCCCTTAAAATAGGGCTGCTCGGTTAGTGAATAGGGTGGCTATATTTTTTACCAGCTGTTTGACCTTAGAACAGTCACTGAGCTTGATGAACCTGTGTGCTCAGATGTAAAATGTCAGAAATCATAGTGTTATAAGGATTAAATACAACTGATACACCTTCAGATCTCAGTGTATACACATGTGTGTGTGTGTATATATATATACATATTCTATGTATTTAACATACAGAAAGCATTAGATGGAATCAGCAGGGCCCTTCACACACCCTGTCATGATTGCCTTACAGTTAAGGTGGCTAAGTTGATTCATAATTAGCTAACCATCTTCCTTGAACACACATGTACTCATGAATTCCTATTAGCCTTAAAGGGAGATCCTGGGTTTTTACAGAAAAATCACAGATCTGGATTCAGACAAACTTTATCTAAAAGTCTGATTTCTGTCATTTACTAGATTCTTAAGCAAGTCACTTAAGCTCTGTAAGTTTCTATTTTGTCATCTACAAACGAGCTACTCAACCAGGGTTTGTTTTTTTTTTTTGACTGAGCAGTGAAACATGTGGGCTCTTAGTTCCCCAACCAGGGATCGAACCTATGCCACCTGCAGTGGAAGCACGGAGTCTTAACCACTGGACCACCAGGAAAGTTCTCAACTAGGATTTTGTGAGGATTAAATTCTAGGCAACGTTAGGGATCAAGTGTCAATCAGGGTATTTCATATAGAGTAGATGATCAAAAAATATTCCTTCTCTACTCTGGTAGAATACCACAGATAAAAACCCAAAGCAAGTGTCCTAGAATTTTGGATGACAGGGAACAAGGAATAATTAAAAGAATAATGAGTGATAAGGATGAAATTTCAGTATTACTTGGATTTATCAAAATAGTGCGCTGAAATGTACAAAATGATATTTGAAAGTGTTAACTCTTATGTTCAAAAAACAAATAAAGATTATATACATAGCACCTGTAGAAACCCTTGACAGGTCTTGAAATAACCTGGAGAGGAAAAAAATTTTTTTTTGGAAAGGCAAAATGCCTATATTCACACTATGAAATCACTGAACCTTGGAGTTTTAAAGATTGTTATGTGTAAATGTGGGTTCATTTCTGTTGTGTTGTTCCTGAGCAAAGAATTATTACATGAAAAGCATAGGCAAAGATGTCTTCTTTCCAATAATTAGATTTATTCAACAGTTAAGTAGGATGTATATGTGTGTGTATGTGAGTGATGTGTTTTTTTAATCTGAATTTAGTTGCTCTACAATGTTGGTTAGTTTCTCCTGTACAACACTGTGAGTCAGCCTTGTGTTACACATATAACTCCTCCCTCTTGAGCCTCCTCTCACCCCACCCCATTCCACCTCTAGGTCGTCACAGAGCATTGGGCGGATCTCCTTGAATTATTACAGCAGCTTCCCACTAGCTATCTATTTTATGCATGGTGGTATATATATGTCCATGCCACTCTCTTAATTCCTATCCCCATCTCCTGCCCCCTCTGTGTCCACGTATCTTCTCTATGCCTGCAGCCCATTGAGTCAGTTGAAGTGATGTGGATGAACCTGGAATCTATCATACAGAGTGAAGTAAGTCAGAAAGAGAAAAGCAAATATCATATACTAATGCACGCGCACACACACACACACACACACACACACACACACATATATATATAATCTAGAAAAATGATACTGAGTGATATGTTTTGAAGAAATAATTTTGATACCACTGATCAGATTGTAGATTCTTGTGTCATAAATGGCTAAAGGGCAAAGAGAGCTCATGATATTTCGAGGGAGAGGAGATGACACATTTCATGTGACCTGACAACTCTATAAAACCTTGGGACATTGTCTTGAGCTCCCCTTTTGGAATTCTCTGTACCCTTTCATTGAAAGGGGTCTAAATTGAAAATGAATTCAACAATCATTAGGTAGAATATTGTAGCCAAGTCTTTCCAAGGGCTTCCCAAATAAGTGGGATGTTGAATGAGGTCAGTTTCTAAGTTCACTTCTGATTATTTCTTTGATCACATACCTATGTAAGTTGATACAACATGCATACAGAAATCAGTAAGGTTAATAATGGGTCATATTTTCAAGAATATGTGCAGAATATACTGGTAGCATTGAATATTATCTCTAAAATGGGCATTTTAGAGAAGGAAGAATTTCAGTAACACCCTATAGAAGGAAGGAAATTTAGTTCCCAATGGTTATTGTGATCCAGTTGAATTCAGTTATTAGTCTAATAAAAGACAAAGTGATTTTGTGATGTGTGTGGCTTCTAAGAATCAAGAAGCAATCAGTTTTCTATGCTTCGTCTAGTGTTGCTTAGACTCTTCCAGTGAACAGGGCTCTATTTAATCTTCCTTATTTGAGTGGCATACATAATCAGGGAAACTCTGGGAGTCATTTGAATAATCCGGCTAGTGTAACTGTGAATCTTCTTGAGAACGATGAAAAGGTTAAATGCTTTGCAACGCGTGTATTCTGAGAGGAGCCCTGAGCCTCTGCTCTCTAGTTTCACTGACTGCAGAACTTGGGCCAAAAGTACTAGCTATGTTTTATAGGGCTTAATACGCTCCCATTCCAAGGTGATTGCCAGTTATTATGTGATCATGAGAAGATAGACTTTAATTTCAGTGAGCATTAGCATCGTCAGCAACAAGCCTTTTTGCATGTGGTGTGCCAGGTGCTGCATAAAATATGTTCAACTAGCACACCGCCTGCTTCTCCGTGTGCTTGCTCTGCGAAGCGCGATGCAGGCTATTTTAGATATAAGTAAATCTGAAAGGTACGGTGATTAATAACAGCAGCCAGAGTCATGCCTTCCATTCACATACCACATTCTGGTTTACAAAGCTCTTAGACGAGCAGAACATTCCTCCCAGAAAGGTGATGGATCCTGTGAGGCAGAAACGTTTCTGGTACCACTTTCCCTGAAGGGAATTGAGTCTGTATTTTTATTGAAGAATCATCATAAGATGTAGCTTAAAGGATGTGATCACAGCAAAGGGACCCAACCAGAGAGAAAATTTCAACTGGAAATAAGAAGCTAGATCATTTTGCTGAGTTTTGATGTGGAAAAGGGTTGGGGGTAGATCAAGGTACAGGATATATGGAAGATTTAATGAAGCATATAATGTGGAAAGAAGGAGAGACATATACTTAAGCCCTGAAATGAAGACTGCCAAGTTTATTCAGGTGTCCAGTGCATTATCAGTAGTGGAAAGAAGTGAATCGACATTTCCTTGGTAATACTTGCCTTTTGCTCTTAGCTTGGTACCTTAGTTCTTATGTTCCTCCAGACGAATAGGACATGACTCCTTCTTGATTGTAAGCCATCACACACCTGTCTCCCCATTGTTTTCCTACTGTCTTTCTGTATGGGTCTAGAGTCAAATTCTTTTCTCTTACCTCCTATTTACCTTTGCCTCTAAAAAACAGTACTTAGGATTATGCTCTTTCAATAGTCCTTTCTAAATAATGTCACTGGCATTAGACAAGTAGGTCATTTATTTTGAATAGTACATCGTGGTAAGGTACTGCCTTTAGTCTATTCCATACCTCTGTATCTTGTCCAGACAGACTAATAAAGAAACCTTTTAAATTACATATAGAGTCATAATTTTCTGTATGTATATCCTGTATCAGTTCAGTTCAGTTCAGTCGCTCAGTCGTGTCTGACTCTTTGTGACCCCATGGACTGCAGCATGCCAGGCCTCCCTGTCCATCACCAACTCCCAAAGTTTACTCAAACTCATGTCCATTGAGTCGGTGATCTCATCCAACCTTCTCATCCTCTGTCATCCCCTTCTCCTCCCGCCTTCAATCTTTCCTAGCATCAGGGTCTTTTCCAAAGAGTCAGTTCTTTGCATCAGGTGGCCAAAGGATTGGCGTTTCAGCTTCAGCATCAGTCCTTCCAATGAATATTCAGGACTGATTTCCTTTAGGATGAACTGGTTGGATCTCCTTGCAGTCCAAGGGACTCTCAAGAGTCTTCTCCAGTGCCACAGTTCAAAAGCATCAATTCTTCAGTTCTCAGCTTTCTTTATAGTCCAACTCTCACATCCATGCATGACTACTGGAAAAACCATAGCTTTGACTAGATAAACCTTTGTTGGTAAAGTAATGTCTCTGCTTTTTAATATGCTATGTAGTTTGGTCATAACTTTTCTTCCAAGGAGTAAGCGTCTTTTAATTTCATGGCTGCAGTTACTATCTGCAGTGATTTTGGAGCCCCCCAGAATAAAGTCTGTCAGTATTTCCCCATCTATTTCCCATGAAGTGATGGGACCAGATGCCTTTTTGAATGTTGAGTTTTAACCCAACTTTTTCACTCTCCTATTTCACTGTCCTGTGTATACATGTCTGTTTTCAATGATTTATGTATTTTTCAGCCATTTGACTCTAATGTTCTTAAACATGAGGATGTGTTAATGCTTCTTTACACCCTACAGGACCAGCACATTTCTCTACTGTTGATTTCTAATAAATGGTATCTGTATGGCAGCGGCAGAACCATCACTAAGCTTGGGTTAGCGTTCAGCTTACATCTTTTTTTCCTAAGAGAAATGGGTTATAATTGGTGCTTACCATTTAGCTGTCTTGTTTAGCTTAAGTGCTATTTACCTTATGGAATAAATTCATCAGCAATAAAGTCCATGTTGCATTTTGACTCTATTTTAAAAGAACCTTTTAGAACAGTGAGCCAAAGTATGGTTAGGTTAAATTTAGAGAGAATCAGTGTCCCTTGATGTACTTTATTCGCCTTGAGCTGTGTCAGCACATCAGCAGATGAGGTTTACAACTTGGAAAGGTGACCTGAAAACATGGGGTGTGGGCTATATAATTACTATCTAACCTTTTGAACACCTACCTAGCTTGTACCCTTAACTGAAAATCTTAGCAGTTTGGTTATGAACCTCACTTACAGAACACCTCAGAAGAAATTTGGAACTTAAAGATCAGTGCAGAAACTCATTGTCAGTTCAGCGTGGAGAAGCTTACTTAACACCTCTGCAGCCAGGTCTGGCTTGTGTTAGTACTACCAGGGGCTCACTCTCACAAGTGCTCCAGCCTCTCATCAGAAGGGCAGGAGGAAACTGAGGTGCAGACAGACAGAGTATACAGATGACAAGGCAAGCGTTCAAACAGCACGGAGGCCTTAGAGATGCTTGAGAGAAAACTAGATGAGTCTTGAAATACGAGCTTCAGTGTAAACATCCCCAAAGACCAAGTGGATGAAATTGAAGGAAAAGATGAGAAACTTGGAAGAGGCAGACAGATAAATTTGAAACAAGTGTTTCTGTGACTGGAGGGGCGCGCATAAAGTGGTTTAAAAGCATTTCTGAGGAAGCCAGATACGTCAAAATCAGGGGTTCTTGACAGAGGACTTGAGTGGGAATGGGGCATTTTTAACGCCAGGCTTTGGAAGAAGGAGGAAGTTGCACTCATCACCATATTGAGAATATTCAGCACCCATATTATTATTATGAGTATGACATCGGGATTGTCCCCCCTCTCCCCCGCCACCACCACACAAACCACACACACACACACCCAGGAAGAGAAAAGGACCAGAAGAGTTTTGAATAGATTTGTAAACGAATGTCTGAGTTGGAGCATCAGAGTTCGGCAGACACAGGGGACAAGAAACCACAGAGACAGTCAGTTAACCAGAGAGATGGTGATGAAGTGAAAAAGCCCACTGAATGTGCAGACTGCATGGTAGTTGAACCTGTCAACCCTGTAATGGAATGAGAGTCAAGTGTTTCTATGGTTGAAGAAGACCAGAGGTCAAGTGAAGAAAGTCGTAGAAGGATAGGAGCTGATAATTGAGGATAAATATTTTTGAAATGTTTAAGTAGCAAGCAACTGGGTACTGGAATTTGAAGTAAATGTATTATTAGATAGAAGATAACAGGGTAAAAGAGAATGAAGGAAAACTCTCTGAACGTGGAATTAAAAATCATTGTCTGAGAAATCTTAAGTTATGTATGAGTTTTACAGCATATATAAGCCCTAAAATAAGAATGTGTGACAGACCCTTATCAGTTCACATTTAAAAGCATTTAAAAATTAATATCCCTAGGATAAAAATAATATAACTTTAGGTGTTGACTCTGTTGGAAATTATGTAGATGATGATCTGTATGGATTCATATGAATGAATCAGATTTTGAAGTCATTTCTTTCACTCTAAAGAAACTTATTATTCTCCGCACACCATTTCATTTTGGCCAGCAATAAGTCCAACTCTGTGCTGCAGTGGAATGTTTTAAGCTGAAATGTGCGTTGGAATCTGTTTGTTTGCAGCAGATGATTTGACTAAGCTTTGATGCGCAGTCACTTTCTGACATTTGTGTATTTCACCAGTGAACAATGTAAACTCATTTTCTGAGCACTTTGATTACTTGCACATAGCCGTGCCCATGGCATGTGACAGAGAAGAGCACTCTATCCACTAATCAGATAGATATGCTTCAAGCGTATTTACACAAAATAATGAAAACAGCTGTTAGATACCTTTAAACTTGAGTGTGTTTTGTTATTAATCTACTAGCCCGTACACATGACACTATAATTCTTCGCTCACTCAAGTTGCCTTTAATGACACAGTAATAAAACTGAGAGGGATGAAAGTAATGGAATTGTAGAATGTAATGCCTCAATTGTTCTACAGTGTCTTCCTTTTTGCCAAAATAAACCACAATTAGGTCCATATGGTGTTTTGAAGTTTTCAAGCAATGACCCTAATAAAAAGTAATGAATTTCTGACAAAAGAAAGCATGGCTCTCTTTTAAGCGGTTATCTTCACTATTGATCTAGATATGATTGCAGACCGATATGCTTATAGAAGAAGAAAGGTTCAATGTTCTTGGTACAAGTGCTTTTACTGGGAATTATTTTGTGCATAAGAAATTCAGATTTTAAAAGTAGAAATATTACAATCCATCAGTTACGACTCTCATGTTTTAAAGATCTATTATTTAAAGGGAGGAAGTAGATATTCAAAAACAGGGCATTACATAGGCATATGACACTGTGGGGATCATCACATAGAAAAGGCTGCAGGAGTCTGTTTGGGGGATATCATGTTCTTGTATACATTGGGCATTTGAGGTTCTGGTTTTGTTTGTTTGGAATTTTATGGATTTCAAACTGCTTCAAGGGATGTTGACATTTTATTTCAAGTACACCTACCTCATCTTCAACCTATATATCTCACTGTAACACTGAAGTTATTTGATTAGAAATTGATTTAAAAAATAGTATCAGAGTAGACAAAATCCTTAGAATATCCTTAATATTAATAAAGCTTTAAAGGCAGCCTAGAATCTTGAAAATAGATTAAATTAGAAAGACATAAACTGAAGAATAGGTTATAAGAGCGTTACTGATACAGGTGTGAGGGAAAGAAAGTGAAGATATGCAAGGAAGAGGAATAAGATCTTTTAAACCAGAATTCCTGGATTTGAATCTGATCAGCAGCATAGCAGAATGTTCCCTGTGTTTAGTGTACTTTTCTGAATCCTGGCTTCCTCATCCAAGAGATGGGTTATATTATAAGGATTAAGTTACTATGCATAATACATCTAACAAATTGTCTGGCAAATGGTAGATACTCAGTATATGCAGCAGTTTATTATTATCATAATCATTATTAGGCTTCTAAAGTAATTCATTAGAATGACATACTTACAGTGGTGTGTTTGTTGAATTCAGTTATATGATTCTGTATATATTGATTGAGTCCCTACTATGTGTCAGGAATGTTATGGTACCATGGAAAGCATAATACTAATAAAATTATTTTTAAGATATATTATTTTCCAGTGGGCCTGTAAAAGTTAGACTCTAAAGAGAACAAATGTAGATGTAAAAACAAATGTCTTTGTAAATAGCGAAGGTGAGAGTAATTTATCCTGAGTGGGACACGGAAAGCTAGAGGATGGAGAGGAAGAGGGAGCGTTTTAGGTGAAGGCCCAGAGTTGAAAAGAGGAGGGTGACTCTAGGGATTAATGAGGGACATGCTGTGCTTAGCTGCTCAGTCATCTCTGCCTCTTTTTGGCCCAATGGGCTGTATGTAGCCCGCCAAGCTTCTCTGTCCATGGGGTTCTCCAGGCAGAGTACTGGATTGCCATGCCCTCCTCTGGGACTAAACACAGAAGGACTTGGTGTGAGGAAGAGCAGGAGAGTCCGTGAGAAAGTCAGATCCACAAAGCCACTGGGTGGCTATGGGAGCTCTGTCATTGATTCCTACGTATACAGTGAGAATCAAATGTGATCTTGCCTTCAAAGACTAAGAACTGCCACCAAAATATTAGAAGAATGAAGCTTACAGCCTCGCTTTGTCAGATGCACCTAGTTCACCTGGCCAAGGGGCAACATTAGTTCTTATAATTGTAAATAATTCATTGAGGTTGTATTTGCTATTCATTTGTTTAGATACACTTTTAAATCAATAAGGTGGATGAACAAATAACAAATATGTTTGCAGAACATTTTCCTGTCTTAATATAAATAGTGAAAAAATAAAGTTTCAGCCTACTGTTAGCCTGTATTATCCCCCATTCCAAATGAGTTAACTCTGAATTTGTGATATTTGATCATATGCTTGTCAAAGGGATTTCCTTCTTTGCAAAACTCTTCTCACTTCTTACTATTACAATTGACCCTTTAAGAGCATGGATTTGAACTGCTCAGATCACCTATTCATAGATTTTCTTTCAATAAGTATATTGGAGAAGTTTTTGGAGGTTTTTGACAATTTGAAAGAGCTCATAGATAAAACTGTGTAGCATAGAAATATCAGAGAAACTTAGGTATATCGTGAATGCATAAAAATATGTAGATATACATGTAACAACAAAATTGTTAATTTACTGTTCATGTTATTAGTAAGTTTTCTGGCAAGCAATAAGCTGGTTAAGGTCTGGGGGAGTCAAAGTTACACTCAGGTTTTTGGCTGCACAAGGGGTTGGCTCAAAGGTCAACAATATTTTAATCTGTTTAATTAAAAACCAGAATTTTATCCTTATTAACATGTCATGGACAATTCATTGTATAATTGATCAAAAGTTTCCATTGTATAGTTGCCATGTTCTTATCTCATGAGGTTGAATTATAACATAGATCATCACCACTCTTTCTAACAGGATATTTTGAGAGATTATGGCTGATTAGATGTGAAACATACTTTAAACTGGGAAAGCTACTTTAAAATTGGTTTGAAGATTGATCATACTCTTTCAAATAAAGTAATTGCATTTTATTCGAAAGTAATATCCTTCTTATAAAAGTGTGTGAATTCACCATTCTAAAGATTTGTAGAGTATAGGTTAGATACCAAGCACTGTTTGGGGCACTGGAAATACAGTGACGCTACTGGTGTTATGTGACTGACTGTTCAGTGTACATACATAACACTTATTTGCATGTTTTTCCCCATAAAGTCTACTGACTTTCTTTGTCGATGATAGGAAGTCTCAGACCTTTTGCAACCCTTCTATACTACTTTAGGTCCATGTAGCTTTCATTTTAATGTCAGTATTATTGGCAGATCTTTGTTCTTTGAAAAGTACATTTGATTTGGGGAATTAGTCAAATAGTATTAGTATTTCACTCCAATAGTGAAATACTATTTGGAATCCTATTTCATGGAGAGTTTGGAGCCCAATCCCATGGATCAAAGCTTTGAATCCTGAAAGACAAGGGACTGTTAGTTTATAAGACAGTTGTTGGCTTGGTTTTATTTTGTTTATTTCTTTATTTGATAGTGCTTAACTTAATCAGGGGGCTTCCCTCATGGCTCAGATGGTATTACCTGCAGTGCAGGAGACCTGAGTCCAGTCCCTGGGTTGGGAAGATCCCCTGGAGGAGGGCATGGCTACCCACTGCAGTATTGCCTGGGAAATCCTATGGACAGAGGAGCCTGTCAGGCTACAGTTCATGGGGTTGCAAAGAGTCGGATGTGACTGAGTGACTAACACAAACGTGCATGTGAGCACGCACGCACGCGCGCACACACACACACACACACACACACACACACACACACACACAGAGCTTGATCAGGAAGCCCATTCCAGAAACAATAAGAGGACCACTTCCCAAGGTGATTGGTTTGTAACTGTCAAATCCTTGTGAGACATATACCTTTAAGTTTATTACTTTCTCATTTTTTGAAGTTCATTAGTTTTTTAAAAAGTTTTGCCCTTTATATCACGTCAGGTGCATTATTCACATGAAGAATATTTTCAGGCCTCTTGACTTTGGCCAAGCAGTTGCCTTTATTGTCCCTAATCTGCATTATTCGTTTGTCTTTGAATCTTAAAAAAAAGTTGTTTCACACATCAAGAATTTTTTTCTAAAGTAATTTAATCTATAAAAATGCTCTTGAAGCATTGGATCTCAGCGCCATAAATTCATTATGATCAATGTGCTCTCTCATCAGCCTGTTTCTGTTGTCTGTTGGTGAATGTGGTGGTTACAGAAAAGCAGTTGGTCTACCAATATTTTTCCACCTTATAATAACTTTATATTTTTGCATTGCTATACCAAATAATTTTTCTTCACTTTAAATCTAACAGCTTTACTAGAGTAAGATTTTTATATTGATTGTTCTTACTAGGTTTTCTCTTAATATTCAGTTTTCTTTTGATGTATAGATATATATATATATACACACATACATATCAATATATGTATATATATACATCATATGTGTGTATATATATGCATACATCATCATATGTAAGTATATGCACACACTGTCTTTTGTTTAAAAGTTTCTTGTAAGTACAGGAAAACCCTATGATATATAATGTGCCTGTGATAATAACAGATAATCTATAGCCAACTAAAATTAAGATCCTCTTCCAGGAGTGGGGTTTAGTTAGAAACTAGTGCCTCAAGGTGAGTTCCCCCTATATGTAGTGAATTTTGTGGAAAATTTGTTTTCCAACAATTCAGAATGACCGAAGATTATTGCTTTTCTTAAACTCACAAAAATGCAGGCTTTCATTATTTTGTTACATTGTTTTTAAAATGACTTTATTGAGATAATTGATATGCAATAAGCTAAAAGTAAAGTTTACAAGCTGATTAGTTTTGACATATATATATGCCTATGAAACCATCACCGCAGTAAGATAGTGAACATACATATCACCCCCAAAATTTCCTCATGTTCCTTGTAATCTCCTCCTGTCATTGCTCGCTACCCAACTCCCATCCTTATTCTCAGGCACTGCTGAATACATTCTGTCACTACAAATGAGTTTGGATTTCCTGTAATTCTATAAAAATGGCAGCCTATTGTATATACAGCTTCTTGTGTGACTTCTTTCATTCAGTATGATTATTTTAGATCCATGCTGGTTGTATATTTCAGTAGTTCATTTCTTATTGCTGCTGATTAGTAGTTCATTGTATGGATATGTCACAATTTATTTGTATATTTGTTGATGGACAGTTGGATCATTTTTAATTTTTGGATATTCCAAATTAAGCTTTACTATAAAATATTTGTATATTAAATTGCTGGATCATATGATTGGCATGTTAGTTTTTTAGAGAAATTACCAAAGTTTTCCAAAGCAATTGAACATTTTACATTTTCAGGTGCAATGCATGAGTTTCAATTTCTCTACGTCTTCACCAGCATTTGGTATGGGACAGTCATCTTATTTCTATATAGATATGTACGATATTTTCTCCTTCTATGCTTTGTCTTTAGATAGTGCCCTTTGAATAGCAGAGGGTCTTAATTTTGATGAAGCCCAGTTCATTCATCGTATTTTCAGTATTGTGTGTTGTGTCTTAACAATCTTTACTTAACCCAGGGCCATAAAAGTTTTTTTCCTGGGTTCTTTTAGATGTATTTTATTGCTGTTGTTGTTGTCCAGTCCCTAAGTTGTGTCTGACTCTTTGCGACCCCATGGATTGTGGCATGCAGGTTTCCCTGTCCTTCACTATCTCCCAGAGTTTGTTCAAACTCATGTCCATTGAGTCAGTGATGCTATCTAACTGATGTTTTATAGTTTTAGGTTTTTCATTTAGGTTATGATTCATTTTTAGCTATTTTTTGCATATAGTGTGAAGTAAGGATCCAGATTCTCCCTACCCGCCCCCCCCCACCTCCACTGGGATATCCAATTGTTCCAACACTATTTGTTGAAATGCTTCATTTCTCTATTGAATTGCTTAGAACTTGGTTGAAAATCAATTGACCATATATGCATAGGGCTATTTCTTGATGCTATTGTTTCCGTTGCTCTGTCTATCCTATTGCCATGATTATGACATACTATAATCGTGACACTCATGATTATTCTATTTATAACAACAGTCTTGAAGTTAGGTAATGTAAGTCCTCCAACTTTTTCCTTCCATTTCAATTTTTTTGGCTGTTCTGAATCCTTCGTATTGCCATGTGAACTTTAGAATAAGGTATCATTTTTTTTTAAAGGAAGAAAATCTCTGAGATTTTGAATGAGATTACTCTGAATCTGTAGGTCAATTTAAAGAGACTTGCCATATTAGCAGTATTTATTTTTTCCACTTATTTAGATTTTCCTTAATTTCTTTCAGTTCTGTTTCATAGTCTTCAGTATATAGGTCTTATATACCTTTGATGTATTCATAAGTATTTCAGTTTTTGATGCTATTATGATATTTTTAAAAATATACTGATTGTTCACTGCTAGGACTGAGAGATAAAACTAACACTTTTGTATTTTGGTCTTGTGTCTTGCAATTTCACTGAACTCATATTTTAAAGGTTTTTTTTGTGTGTATATTTTATCAGATTTTTCTGAGTGGACAACTGTGTCATCTGTAAATACAGATGGTTTTACTTCTCCTTTCCAATTTCAGAACTTTTTACTTATATATTTTTTATTTTCTTGTTGCATAGAGTGCATCTTTCTGTGTAACGTTGAATAGAAGTGATGTGAATAAACACATCTTTGCTTTTTCCAGATTATAAAGGTAAAGCACTTGATTCCTCAAGCCTTCAATTTTCTTTTCTTTTCTTTTTTTTTTATGCCCATTATCAGATTGAGGAAGCTCCTTTTTATTCCTAGTCTACTAAAAGTTGGGCTTTCCAGGTGGCCCAGCAATAAAGAATCTGCCTGTCAATGCAGGAGATGCTGGAGATGCAGTTTCTATCCCTGGGTTAGGAAGATACCCTGGAGGAGGGAATGGCAGCACACTCCAGTGTTATTGCCTGAAAAATCCCATGGACAGAGGACCCAACTTGCATGGGGTTGCAAAGAGTTGGACATGACTGAGCAACTGAGCATGAGCGCAGGCATGCTGCAAGTTTCATCAGGAATAGACACTGGATTTCGTCAAATCCTTTTTTGCATCCATTGAGAAAATCTTACATTATTTGTTTGCTTAGTCTGTTAATATAAAACTTACATTGATTGTTTTTGAATATTAACCAGTCTCATTCCTGAGATAAATCATACTTGGTCATAATGTATTATCCTTTTTGTACATTGTTAGATTCTATTTCCTAAAATTTTAAGAACTTTTTAATCTAAGGGTCTATAGTTTTCTTTTTTGTACTGTCTTTGTCTGACTTTGGTAATAGAGTAGCAGACTCCATAGAATGAGGTGGGAAGAAGTCATCCTGCTTCAGTTTTTTAGAAAAATTTATGTAGACTTGGTATCATTTCTTCCTTAAATGCTTGGTAGAATCATTGGTTAAGCTATCTGGGCCTACGATTTTCTTGTTGGAGTGTTTTTAACTACACACTCAATTTCTTCAATAGATATTAGTTTTTCAAGTAACATAATATCTATTAAATATTGAAATACACCTTGAGTAAGTTGTAATAGTTTCTCTCAAATGATTTGTCCATTTTATTTAGGTTGTTAAATATATCAATATAAGATTGTTATAGTATTTTTTTTTAATTGTCCTTTTAATTTGTGTAGAATCTGAGGTAATACTGCCTCTTTCATTCTTGATATTGGTAATTTGGCTTTTCTTTCTTTCTTTTTTTTTTAACTATTTAAAGCTAAAGTTTTATCAAATTTATTGAACTTACTGAAGAGTCAGCTTTATGCTACTTTTGTCACCTAAAGACCTGAATGGTAAGATTTCAGATGTGTATGGATTTTGTTTTTGTTTTTTTGGCTGTGCTACAAGGCTTGAGGGATCTTGTTAATAATTTCCCAACCAGGGATTGAACCCAACCCAGGACAGTGAAAGCACTGAGTCTTAACCATTGGACTGCCAGGGAATTCCCAAATGTGTAGGTTTTATTAGAAGATACAGAGATGAAAATGGTCAGATGCTGCCTGGAGAGCAAAGATATGGAAGTTTTGGGAGTATACTTTGTGGACAGAGAATGTCTGGGTAGGTAAAAGGACTCCAGAAGGAAAAAAGGAACAAACCAGGAGACACCAAAATCATTCTCTCTACTCTGTCATTTGAATGACTGTTACTACAGTATTTGAATCCAGTCTTATCTTGATATGTATGATAATCTGAACATCCAATATGGATGTATTTCAAAACCCATTTTAACCAAGTACCTCTTTTACTGAAGATGAGCACTGTTGTAGTTTGGCAGCTTTGAGTTTTCCTTGAAAGTCAGCATGGAATGTAGAATAGGGCCTTCAAAATCAGAGATTTCTTAATTCCAATACAATGCCTACAACTTCCAGGCTGTATAACCTCAGGCAACTTTCTCAGTTTCACAGAATTAAGATCCCTGACTATAAAATGGGAAACATAATGTTTATCATACCGTGTTGTTAGGGTTTTAATGAAATGACAAATTATTGGCACATAGTAGGCTCTCCATCAATTCTACCTCCCTCTTCATCACCACACTCTCTCCCATTCCTACTCCCTGGCTGTCCGTCTTCTCAGAGTATTAAGAGCAAAATGTTAACCAGTAAGAGGGAAACAGAGAGAACGAGGAACTCTAACCCATCTCTGCTATGGTTCTTTTTAGCAACATGGAAACCAATAAACTGGCATATCTCTTGAGGCAACTTTTAGTAACACTATACAGGGATTTGGGCTCAACCTTCATAAGTATGTGCAGTGCTCACAGTCCATAAATAATGCAAATGAAGCCACAAATTATGTGGGAAATTAGGTTCTGATGTCAGTGAGTTTGAGTTGGAAATCTCATTTTTTCTTAAAGTACCTTTGAAAAATTCTATAGAAAAACACTAACAGTGGAGACTGCTTTAAGGCTGTATATTCAGTAAATCTCACAAAGCTAGTTGGTTTTTGTTTTTCCGTTGTGGATATATTTTTTGTTTTCTTTAACCACCTGAAGATATAGCTGGCTTGAGTTTAAAACTGGCGTCATAGAAAATAAATGAGTGTATATTTACCTCTAGGCTTCTACTCAAAACCTCAGTCCATAAAAGGCACCTGGGAACTGAGGCCCCTTGGACCAAAGGCTGATTCACGTTCTCCAGCTCTTGGTTTTACAAAAAGGAATGTCGATTGGAATGGCTGTTGGAACTGTTGTTGCTGCCTAGATTCTCACAGTACATGTATAGTTGAATTCTGTAACTTAATTAAGGGTACTAGCTACTCCACTTTTAGATTCTCTAAAGAGAAATGGTGCTTCTTCATGTCCTTACCTTCTAAAGTAAGCCTTGAAGATCAAAGTAAAAGTTCATATCTCCCACCCTGCCAGTTAGCACTCCTGTTGGCATCACTAATGGGTGAAAGCAGTTTTCCAAAGAGCCTGGCTGGGAGTTGAAACTGTTAACCTACTTGGCAAGGCACCCAGGACCAGGACTGATTATCAGACCAGGTCTGATTATCATGCTTAGGTAACAAAACCAAATTTTAGTGCATATTCTAGACCAGGTTTTAGCCAACTATGACCAGGAGTCAGTCACAGGTTTTGTAAATAACATTTTATTAGAACAAGCCACGCCCACTTATTTACATATTGTCTACGAATGGTCTCTGGCTACCTGGTGGCTCAGACTGTAGAGAATCTTCCTGCAATGTGGGAGACCCAGGTTTGGTCCCTGGATCTGGAAGATCCCCTGAAGAAGAGAATGGCAACCCACTCCAGTATTCTTGCCTGCAGAATTCCGTGGACAGAGGAGACTGTCAGGCTGTAGCCCATGGGTCACAAAGAGTTGGACTTGACTGAGCAACTGACACTTTCACTTTCTTGAATGCTTTCACTCAACAGCAGCAATGTTGAATAGTTACGGTGGACATCCTGTGGCCTGAAAGCCTAAAATATTTATAATCTCATTCTTTATAGAAAAATTTTGCTGACCCCCTGTTCTAGACCTTTCTAAGTTAGAGTAGGAGCTCACAGTGTAGCCAGATGACACAAAGATCAAAATGACAAGGAGTATAATTGAATCACTTTGCTGTACTGTAGAAATTAACACTTTAAAAATAAATATACTTCAATAAAATTTTTAAAAATGAAAAAGATGGGGATGGTAAAAATGTAGATTTCTAGACATTACCAGGAACGGACAGAGTCAGAACCTGGGGGTAGAATCTGAGAATATGCATGTTTAACAGATTTTCCAGCTGATTTTTAACACACACTAAAATTTTGCTACCCCTGGTTTAGTGAAGAGGAAAATTAACATGCAAGTTATGTTATTTATAAATGGTATGCCTTCCACAAATAATTTAGTGTTACCTCTTGTCTAGAAAATAGGGTACTGAGAGAAGAAACTGTATGTTTGCACTTCTTATTTTGTACTTTAAAATTTTTTGAAAGACATGCCATAAGGGGAGTTACCATATAGTTGGGAGAGACATTAAATATTTGAAGAACAATTTTAAAAATGAAATCCAGGGGACAGATTCTAAATTCTGAGGAGAGGATGACCTCTGTAAACGAGCATGATTGGTCCTGGTTTACTACTGAGACTTGAACTGCATTTGATGAGTCTCAATGTGTAGAGTAGAGAAGGAAATGGCAGCCCACTCCAGTGTTCTTGCCTGGAGAATCCCAGGGACAGCAGAGCCTGGTGGGCTGCCATCTATGGGGTCGCACAGCGTCGGACACGACTGAAGCGACTTAGCAGCAGCAGCAGCAAAGTGTAGAGGGATAAAAGAAAGAAAATTGAAAATTATAGAACACTCAAGCTGGCAAGGGTAAATATTACTCTGTGAAACTTTTATTTCATTCACATGTATATACATATATGCATGCCAGTTACCATAATATAGAGTGTGTCTTACACTCTCAGCTGCTATTGAAACAAGTTTTTAAACTCCATCCTTCAAGATCATGTTTAGGGATTATCTGAGTTTGGGTAAGAGGCAGAGTAGCTGTCCCCAGATGTAATACATCATCTTTCTTTACATGTAGTAAAACACAAACTTTTACTTCTTTTTTAATAAAATAATGCATAAATATACAGACATACCATACGCATATTTTCCAAATCCACTGCCCTCCCCTGGGCAGTCTTTCAAGAAAGACTTGAAAGAACTTTAGAAACTATTACTTTTACCTGTCAATTTTACAGGAAAGGAAAATGAGAGTGAAAAGTAACCAATTTGCATAAGGTTCCATACAAAGCAAGAAGAAAGACCACTTAAGAGAGCTCTGGATACTATACTAGAGATCCCAACTGGTTGCTCATGAGCTGAGCCTTACTGGAGTCTCACAAAAGTCAAAAGATCAAGGAACACTGGTCCTCATGACTCATAGCGCAAGTTGGCCAGAGATGAGTGGCATTTGCCTCCTTGGCTGGATTAACATCTTTCTTATTCACCCAAGTTCCCACCACTCTATTTTGGCCCTGGCGTTGTTATTTTACTTACAATTGAGAAATTCTCTTAGAAGACAAAAATATTTCTCTAGTCATATGTATTATTTTCAGAAGCAAAAATTAAGTAATAGCTGGGCTAAGAAGACCACGTGTTTAAAGAGATTATAATATTTCTGTATGGACATAAAGAATATATGTAGGATTTGTGCTTTGACTCTTTGAAAGACCACATAAAGCCTGTGTCTTACACCTACCTCATTTTGCCTTTGCTGCCTGACTCCCAGGGGGAAAAAAAGGCTGGATGATGTGAGGTTCTTTGACTTGTCAAAAGTACATAGCTCGCCAGTGGCAGGCCTGGACGGAGAACTTCCTTGTTTGATGCCTATCTAGGGTAGATGCTGTGTTTTCAATGTTGAAAGTAACTTTTATGGTTGTTATTACCGTTTTGATGACGGTGTTGGTAGCTTTCTTAGAATCAGTTACGGCCACTGCTTGCCGTCTCATTTAATCCTCACAATAATACTCTAGTAACACTTCCTTAATTTTACAGTTGAGAGAATTAAGACCCAGTTCTGGTTATCTATTGCTGCATAACAAACTACCCCCAAACTTAATGTCTTTAAATATTATACTAGACCTCAGGGAGTCTGTGAGTCAGGAATCTGACTGGGGACTTGTCTGAATGAGCCTTTTGAAGCTTCTGACATTGATTGTAGTGACTCAGTGATCCTCAACTGGTAGATGAGCCAGTCTGAACGGTCCA